>NC_142930.1:56744802-56782302 GCF_046866305.1 Octopus bimaculoides | reverse complement strand
TTGTTTTCCAAAGACAAAAAGAAATAATGTGAGTGTATGTGTGACTACGTGTGTGTGTGCATGCATGTGTGTTTGTGTGTGTAAGTGTGTGCATGTGTGTGCATGTGTGTGTGTGTTGAATATGTGCTCATGCATGATTGCATTTGTGTGTACATAAATATATATATACATACATTATCATCATCATTGTCATCACTACCACCATCACCACCACCACCATCGCTGTTGCCATTGCAATCACCACTACCACAACCATTCTTGTCATTATCATCATCATTGTTGTTGTTGTTGTTTCAAATTTTGGCACTGAGCTTGCAGTTTCGTTGAGAGGGAGAGGAAAATTGATTACGTTGATCTCAGTACTTGACTTACTTTATCAACACCAAAGGATGAAAGCTAAAGTCGATTTCGACTGAATTTGAACTCAGGATGTAAAGACAGACAAACTGCTACAAAGTATTTGCCTAGTGTGGTAGTCATTCTGCCAGCTTGCCAACTTGATGGTGAAGATAGGTGGTGAGCAGTATTTGACTGGTATTTAATCAATCCTTGGAGAATGAAAAGCAAAGTTGACCTTGGCAAGATTTGAACTCACAATGTATAGAGCTAGGAGTTGTATTGATACTTACAGCTGTACAGCTATTTTCCTATTCCTTCTCTGTGAAATATTGTATTCTTCAAATCTGAATATTACACCTAGTATTTTTTACAGATAAATCTGAACAATGTTATTTTATTTATTCCTTATGGAATTTTTTTTTTTAAATGCTGTAATTTTTTTGTACTTACTATTTATATAACTATATGACATATTATTGATTATTATTTTACACTTACTACTTCAATGCAGCAATAACTTGGTTAAAATTTTCTAACCAGCTATGCTAGATAAGAAATTTTGGTTATCCTATTCTTTATACCAGCACTTATATTTGATATTTTTATTTATCATATGTATACAAATTCCAGCCCAAGAAATAGACTGAGTGCATTTTCATTTCTTCTTTTTTCTTATTTTTTGTTCCAGTAAGTTGCACGTTTTTTCGTCTGCCATAAAACTGAAAGTGAGCATACTACTTGCCCTTTCATTGTCATCGTCATCATTGTTATCGTCATTGTACTGGTCCATCATCACCATTATTATCATCATCACCATCCTTGTTATCATTATCATTGTTTGTTGTCCCCATTGTCTTTGTTGTTGCTGTTGCTACCACCACCATTTATACTGTCATACCAGTTATCCTTTATCCTCATATCATGTTCATCATCAAGGTCATTATTATGGTCATCATCATTAATTTTAATCATGAAAAGTACTGGCTTGTGCAATTTACATCCCCGTTACTACAAGATCAGCTCCATGTGGCTTATTAAAATCATTAACATCACCATCATTTTTGGCATATCACATCCTCCCCCACCTCCTCATCTTCATCATCACTTAACATCCATTTTCCATGCTGGCATGGGTTGGATAGTTTGACTGGAGCTGGCCAGCTGGTCTGGGCTCCATGTTTGTTTTGGAATGGTCTCTACAGCTGGATGCCCTTCCTAACGCAGACCACTTTACAGAGTGTACTGGGTGCCTTTTATGTGGCACCAGCATGGATGCTTCTACATGGTTTTGGCACATGTGCTTTTACATGGCACTAGAATGGGTGCTTTTATGAGGCACCGACATGGGTGCTTTTATGTGGCACCAGTACAGATGCTTTTACATGGCACCAGCAAGAGTGCTTTTATGTGACTCCAGCATGGGTGCTTTTATGTAGCACTGGTATGGCATTATCACCATATCTATTCAATGATAATAGCAATCTTGTTTTTACCTCATTTAAAAAGTTATTGTTCTTCAGTTAACTGCAATTTATAACATCAATTGTTCTTGGCTCACTTGAATGTTAATCAAATATAAACCTTATGCAACTATTCTGCACCAACTAATCTTAATGACTACGATAATCTGATGCTATGTTCAGCTCTCACCTAACTGGTCTGAACAAACTTTTACCAACCAGCTTTCTTATTAGTCAATTATCTTCAAAGTTCTTACAATTTTTTTTTTTTATTTTTTTTTTTTTAGTAGTTTAACAAATGCAAGAAACTTTTACTTATTTTTAGCCATTATTGCATAAAAAATATAGTATTTATGGTTCTGCAAATTGATAAGCTTCAAACTAAATTCTCTCTGCTTGAACTCTATTGAGCACATGCTCTTTCATTATAAGTTTCTTTATTTAGTACTTCAGCAATTATTCAAAAGTTACTTATCTTTTCTTCTTCCATGTTCATGCCATTTATCTGTATAACAGATGTTGTGTAGACCAAAGTCAGCCCAATTAAACAGAGCTGTGATATGCAGGTAGCTGTCTGAATGCTTAGGTGCAACTCACAGAACTATTGCTTTAAATGTAGCATTTAAAGCAATAGTTCTGTCTAGCTGGGGACCATATTGCACACTTGGACTGTGGTTAATTGTATGGGGAACAGTATTGCAGTCTGAACTAGTTATACTTTTGCTCTCCATTGCCCAATATATTTCTGTACAATAATGGATTCTTGTATCATCTACAACAGATATGTGCAAGATGGTCAAGTCAGAGCACAGCTGAGTACTGTGAATGGTGATGTGTAGCATTTAATGAGACTATTGACGGATGCAACAATATTTTAGTGGTAATGAATTCTTATATTTGCTTGAGATGAATGGGAGAGATAAAGGTTTAGGAATGTTATTGTAATGTTCTGAGATGTTGTAGATCTATTTGGGGGTGAATTTTACATGTAGTGGTGCCAGGGACTGTGTATGGTGAAGTTTTTTTAGACAACAAACTATGTCTCTCGCATGTCAAGAGTCATTCATTTCCATTATTTTCAATTTTTTATGTAGGTACCCAATGAATGTGGGCTATATGAAACCTGAGTTGATGTGAAGTGTATTGTCATTTGTAGTTTACTGTAGCTTCTTTTGACAGAGAGATTGGTTAGTATCACCCTCAATTCATTATTTATATACTATTGTGGTTGTTACTTTCTATTGGCTGATGTGGTACAGATGAATACTGCATTATCATCATCGTCATCATTGTTGTCATCATCACCCTCATCATCATCTTTATTTTACATTCATATACAATGCTATCATAGGCCGGAGATTTTGACAAGATCCATTAGGTCAGAGGACCACATCGTATCATAATTTTGGCATAATTTCTAAAGTTACATTCCCTTCCTAATGCCATCTACTTAACAATGTGTACAAAGTGCTTTTTGTGTGGCATAAGCGCTAATGAGGTCACTGTGTAACTGACAAGGTTATGAGCATCATTAACTGTGAGGGATAATAGGAGATATAGAGGTTACTTTAAACAAGATATTGAGAGATTAAAATGATAGGGAGAACAAGAACAAGTTTATTGTTTGTGGAAGAGATTTGCAACCATTTGAAGTCCTTTGTTGCCAGGTTTTGCTCCTATGCTTTGAATTTCTTTAATCCTACTACAGATTCAGTTATAAGAAAGAAATCATCTGCATCTAGGTGTTTCCAGTCTTAAAATCCTTGGTTATGGCTTGGAGAACGAAGCTGAATAGAATGGAACCGAGAGCTGAAACTTAGTGGATCCTTAATTTCATAGCAGTAGTCATTGCTTACTCTTATCTTTCTGACAACACCTAGATAATAGAAGCTATCTACAACCTCCTAGGCATTTGAGGAAATTTATTTCCTATGTGCTTTTAGAGTTTATTGCTCCAACACATTTGCTATATAAAAAGTGTGCTTCTACTGTTAACTCACTTATGATTCCACTGCTCCTGTTGTGTATTCATTGTTTGCATTTGGTACTCTGTACTGAATTACTATCTATTATTATTCTACCAAGTCATTTACATGATGGTAGCAGAGTCTTGTCTGTTTTCCTATTTACTAAGGCCTTAGTCTTGCTATATTAACTTTGAAGTCCATTGTTGCCAGGTTTTTCTTTAATCCTGCTACAAATTCAGCTATACAAATGAGATCATTTGCACTTAGGAGTTTCCAGTCTTAAAATCCTTTGTTATGGCTTGGAGAACAACGATGAATAAAATGGAATCAAGAACTGAAACCTACTGGACCTCTGCCTACTCCCTAAATTCATAGCAGTAGTCCTTACTTACTTCTATTTTTCTGACAACACAACCTATTCATTTACTCACAGTTTTCTCAGCAACCAAAATATCACCAAGCAAAGAACTCTGTTGAAGACATTCTCCAGACAAATGCCAAGTACAATGGCTTACCCTTAGCCAGGTTCTTATGCAGTTGTTCCACAAAGAAGAAAGCATCATTAGTACCAGGAAATGGCACAAAACGGAACTGTATCACAGTAAGGCTAACACTCTTCCTAATCAACTGAGCAATAAACCTTTCCATGATATTCATAATCTGACCCAACGACTTGACACCCTTTCATTATGTCTCTATAAACCATTTTCTTTCCCATTGTAACTGTTGACTATAATGTCACTACAGCAGTCATCAGAGGTGACACTTTCCTGTGTAACTTGATTAATTATACAAGTGGCTATTTCATATTTTCTTCCATCAAATATTTTAAGCATCTCAGCAGTAATTTCTGATGGACCAGGACTTGTGTGGTAAGAAGTTCATTTCCCAACTGCATGGTTTCAGGTTCAGTCTCACTGCATGGCATCTTGGGCAAGTATCTTCTACTATAGCCTCAGGCTGATTAAAACCTTGTGAGTGGATTTGGTATATGGAAACTGAAAGAAACACATCGTATGTATGTAGGTATGTATGTATGTATGTACGTGAGTGGGTGTATATGTATGTATGTATGTATGTGTGTGTGTGTGTGTATGTATGCATATATGCATGTATGTATGTTACTTGCAGGAGCTAAAACCTCATGAATGGCCTCCAAGAAGTCCGTATCTCACCCCATGTGATTTTTAATTGTGGAGTTACACAAAAGAGGAGATCTACAAGACAAAACCTTGCACATTGGAGAACTTGGAGACATGGATTCAGGAGGTTCTCAATGAAATCCCAGATGATGTCCTTCAGAAAGTTGTTCATTCCATCCCTGGCCATTTGAGGAAACTGGTTGATGCCACCAGTACTTACACTGAAATATGAAAATTTACTTTCCTTTTCCCATGTAATAAAGAACATGAATCATTTGTTTCAATAAATTTGTAAAAGGAATATGGATTTTATTACCAATTTTTAATGCCTACTAACTTTTCACCCACCCTGTATGTATATGTATACATATATGTGTGTGTATATATATATATATATATATATATATATATATATATATATATATATATATATATATATATATATATATATATATATATATATATATATATTGTTGTTGTTGGCACTCCGTCGCTTACGACGTCGAGGGTTCCAGTTGATCCGATCAACGGAACAGCCTGCTTGTGAAATTAATGTGCAAGTGGCTGAGCACTCCACAGACACGTGTACCCTTAACGTAGTTCTCGGGGATATTCAGTGTGACACAGTGTGACAAGGCTGACCCTTTGAAATACAGGTATAACAGAAACAGTGAGAGAAAGTTATGGTGAAAGAGTACAGCAGGGTTTGCCACCATCCCCTGCCGGAGCCTCGTGGAGCTTTAGGTGTTTTCACTCAATAAACACTCACAAGACCCGGTCTGGGAATCGAAACCGCGAGTCCGCTGCCCTAACCACTTGGCCATTGCGCCTCCACATGTATATATATATATATATATATATATATATATATATATATACACACACACACACACACATATATATATGCATGTGTGTGCATGTATGTGTCTTTGTGTCTGTATCCCCCCACCCACCGCTTGACAGCTGGTGTTGGTTTATTTAAGTCCCCATAAGTTTTGTGATTTGGCAAAAGATACTGATAGAATAAGTATGAGGTTAAAAATTATGTACTGGGGGTGATTCATTCACCTAAAAACTTTTCAAGGTGGTGCCCCAGAATGGCCACAAGTTAAAAGAAAAAAGTGTCTACAGCTGTCTAGCTGATCCTCTGTTGGGTTCTGGTTGGAGAGGGCCTCTTTCTTCCATGCATTCTTTTTTCATTGTGTATGATTTTGTAATTGAATTTTCATGCTTCTTTCTTTTCAAAATCACTCAATGCAAGTATACCATTGTCCATCCATTTACATTTCTCACTCACAAAGCTGTGATTCTTTCTGGTACACTATCATCCTACCTCTCACTCCTGATCCTCATGCCATAGAATATTAGCAAACCTCTTATTTTCTTCCTCTCCCTTTGTTAAGTATACCTGTTGCCTAGCTTCACTTGTAACTACCTGGTATACATTTTCCTTTTGTCCCACTTTCTTCCACTTTTTCCAAGTCTATCTCTTTGCTTTTATGGCTCTGTCCACCTCACTGTTCCACCACCATATCACCTTTGGTCTAGCTGGATGATGCACGAACCAGGGACATTGTCTATAGCCCTCAGCAGGTTGTTCCATAGGAATTTCCAGTTGTCCTCCTTGTTGTAGGTCTCTATCTTCTCGTCCCTATTGTAAAAGGCTTCAAGTAGTAGTTCCCTAAATTTTTAACTGTTTACTGGACCTTTTACAGCTTGATTTCTGCTTCTGGGACCACCTAATACAAAATATGAAGTTACTAACTACCAATCGATCTTTCTTATGAATATGTGCATGTATATGTATGTATGTATGTATGTATGTATGTATGTAGGTAGGTATGTATGTGTATCTATCAACATTAATATATTTTCAGCACACAATGCTATAAGAAAAAAAAATGTTTCATTGATTTGTCGTCAGCTATTCTCATTTACAAGTATTTCATTTCTTCTTTTATTTTTCTATTTGTTGTGGTGCTATTTCTTGTTGTTGAGAAGATCAATCCTTGCATGAAATATAGTCTTTGAATTCTTTTATCATTGACCAAAGTTTTGATATTTGGAGAGGTACTTGAAAGTGTGCAAGAAATATTGCCTTCAACTGGAAATTGATTTCTCTGTTTGGATTTAATTTGCAGCATGCATAAAAAACTTCCCTTTTACTCATGTAATGTGATGCAAATGGCAGAAGTAATCTTAATGCATGACCAAGAGATGTTTGCAACTCCAGAACATGCTTCTTTAAGATATTTTCCTGAAGGATCTGTTAAACTGGTCGTGAGCCACTGAATCATTTTTAATTTCCAAAACTTCTTCCTATAGATTCTCTAGAATAGCATTCACACCAAAATTAAAGAGAGCTCTGTAGAGAAATTCTTTTAGAATTTGTCAATCATTTCTGGCCACAAGTTAAAAGTCAATCATTTCTGTTAGATTGTCAATCAGTCCTGTAAGATTGTCAATCATTTTTCTAAATGATTGACAATTTCAATTGAAAAGATTCTCTTTTCTCCATCCATTACATCAATGCATCAAAATAGAAATAACTTTTTATCTTTTAACTTTTGCAATCCATTGTTTTAAAGTTCTAATTGCAAGAGATTTTGATTATATATTTTGTTTTAACCCTTTCATTACTGTATTTATTTTGAGATGCTCTGTATTTCTTTCAATTACTTTAAATATAACAAAGAATTTAGTAAAATAACTTAGTTATCATTCAGCTGGTGTTAGGAACATAAATTGTGACTAAGGTTTAATGGAAGATTTTAATTCAAAACTTATGAAAACAAGACATTTGTACTACAGAGCCAGAGCCAGTTTCAGCCAGGTTGGTAACGAAAGGGCTAAATTAGCAGCCTTTTCTTGTAGTCAAAAATTTAGTTTCTTTGGACTTATAGATATGTCCACTAGATATGCAATGTCTAGATTTGATTGGTTTATGTTATTTTGATATTCAACTTTAATCTTTTATATAGGAAAATGACTTAAGCTTTACCTTCAGTTTGAAAACTGCTCACAAGCTTCTGGCCAGCTTGAACCGATAACAGAAATTACTGACCCTAACTGCCATTGAGTGAAACTGAACAGGTTGCATAGGAACTTGTACAAACATTTTCTCTTCTCAAAGACTTTCTAATGCTGTCCAGCATGTCTTTATTTCAGGTATTGAGTATAGTGTAGACATTATCCAATGTCACCCATTTTGTTTTAAATTACTGTAAGGTATTATGTAAGTGAGATTTAACTGCTGTATTGAGCAAGTTAAGCGATCATACAAAAACTCTTCCATTCATTTGGATTTTATAATAAACGAACAAGCAAAAAATAAACAAATAAATAAAAATTATAGGCATTTTGTAACTTATCTTTATCATTATTCCATCCATGGTTATCCAATTATGTGACTATTATCAAAAATTCTGAACATAATTATGCAGTTCTTACTTCAAATATTGCAGGTAGTAGAGAGATCAAGTAACTCTGTTTTCTATAGATTAAGTAACTACATAGAAACTAAATAATTGGTTTGTGTGTGTATGTGCTTACATTAAAGGTATGTTTATAATGTACATGATTGTATGGGTGTTGTTTTTCTCACACCTTGTTACTGATCTAATTGTTACCAGTTGAGACTATAACAGAAGTGATAATAATGATGTGATTAAAGATAAAGAATACTTCAAGCTGAAAACAAAAAAAGGTGATATTTACAGAATAATTGAAACAGTAATCTTGCTATTATCTTTGCCTTTATTTTGAAATAAATATCATTTTGATCTATTTAATTGAATCTCCATTAAAAGGTGAACTTCTGTGAAATTTGCTAGATATTTAGATGCAGGCATGGGTTGTGTGGTTGAGATGTTCCCTCCCAAACCATGTGATTTCAGATTCAATCCCACAGTATGGCACCTTTGGCCTTTTACTATAGCCCCAAATCATCACCCAAAGTTTGTGAGTGGATGTGATGGGTGGAAACTGAAAAAAAGCCTGCCATGTGTGCATGTGTGCTTGCATAAGCAGCTAAATGGTTCAGCTATTTGGCTCTCAAGATTGTATGATCATGAGTTCAATACCTGGTGGTACATTGTGTCCTTGAGCAAGACTCCTCATTTTATGTTGCTCTAGTCCACTCAGCTGGCAAAAACAAGCAATACTTGTATTTCAAAAGGCCAGCCTTGTCATATTCTCTGTCACGCTGAATCTCCTTGTAAACTATGTTAAGAATACACATGTCTGTGGAGTGCTCAGCCACTTGCAGATTAATTTTATGAGCAGGCTAACTGAAACACTTGTTGTTATGACCGACAAAGTGCCAGTTAATGTATATATATATATATATGTGTGTGTGTATGTATATAAGTCTGTGTGTTTCTTGAGTGAGTTTCCATTTCCTTCATGTTCTCTGGTTTGAAAACAATAGTTTCCTGAAGCAAATTATCATTTGCCTACAGTTCACTGTGAAAACATGTTCCTGCTGTTTGGCATTTGACAAATTCGAAAATTATTATTTCACTTGGAAACAAATGGGGTTGGCAACAAGTAAAGAATCTTGTTATTATAATAAAAAATAAACCCTTTTCCCCCAACATACTCTTGTCAATGAGCATAGAAAAGTCAATATTGAAATAACGAGGATGATGATGATGATAAGGTAAGCCCAAAAAAGATGTGGGATGAGGTGGTGAAATATGATCTTCAGACGTTGACTCTCATGGAGGTGATGACAAGTGACTGAAACTTTTGGTGATTTGCTGTGCTTGAGAAGACACATGAAGCTAAGTGAAATCGCAGTTGTGGTCAGTGCCAGTGGCATGTGAAAGGCACTCATGCCAGTGGTATTTAAAGAGCATCTACGCTGGTACCCTGTACACTCCGTGGAGTGGTTGGCATTAGGAAGGGCATCCAGTTATAGAAACCAAGCCGAAACAGATTGAAGCCTGGTGCAGCTCTCTGGCTGACCAGCTCCAGTCAAACTGTCTTACTCATGCCAACATGGAAAACCAATACTAAATGACGACAATGGTGATGATGATGATGATGAGAGTGATGATGATACTACCACCATCCCAGCTGCTGCCATACCTGCCATTGCCGCCATCACTGCCACTGCTGCTACTGCAACCAGTCTCCATCAGTACTACTACCACTGCCAGCACAACTTCTATTGCCACCACAATCATTGATTTAGACCAGCAGTTCCAGTCACCACATGGAAACAGCTAGTGCTTTACAAGGGCATGGAAATGACACAGGGAAGATTATAAATCTCTTGAAGTAACTTGTTGAAGAAAAGCTCAGTACATGAGTCATTCCAGTTAACACGATTTTTTGCACTTCCTGTAGGATAGTTAACCTGGTATCATTTTCAAATAGGTTTCAGTACCTTTTTTTATCATTCCTAGAGATCCTACAATCACTGGTACGGTAGTTGCCTTGAGGTGCCACATTTTTTCAATTTCTATTTGCAAGTCTTTATATTTACTGATCTTGTCAAATTCTTTCACCGCTATTTTATGATCACAGGGAATACTCATATCAATTAATAAACACGTCTTCTTTGTCTGATCTTTTATAATAATATCCGGTTTATTAGCTTTTATAGCCTCATCGGTATGTACGAGGAAGTCCCAGAGAATCGATACATTTCCTCCCTCTGTCACAGCTTCAGGATGGTGTTTATACCATTTGTCAGTGGTTTTGATTTTATAATGCTGACATATTGTCCAGTGTAAATACTGGCCAACTCTGTCATGGCTCTTGATAAGCAGTTGATTCAACAACATATAGGCAAGCAGTAAAAATTATTTTCAAAGCAGTTGGATTTTATGTAGGTAAGGCCTAGCATTACAAGGGCATGGACATGACACAGGGAAGATTGTAAATCTCTTGAAGTAACTTGTCGAAGAATGTCATGCAGAAGTAAGTCAGTGGTTTAAGCATGATAATTTCCTATCTGATACTATACTAAATGAGATCCTAGAGGTGTATGTTCATAACATGAAACATAAGAGAAAAGGTTGAAGATTCCATGTTTATTGGTAATATATATGTTGGTACCACTGATTGCTCTGGCTTGGGACAAGAATAAATTATTGTTCATTATGTTTCTGGAGACCAAGATGTCTTTGAAGATTTTCTTGGCTTTTATAACCCTCCTGATTGTTTTTCAGAGACACAGACTAAAGTTGTTCTGGATGCTTTTTGCCACCTAAACATTTTGCTGGACTCAAAATTATGCTGCTTTTCTTTTGATGGTGCAGGTACCGTGAATGGGAAAATATCAGGTGTACAAGAGATTAAGATGTTTCCTGGTACATATTTTGTAAACTGCAGAAACCACTCTCTGGATCTTGTTCTCCAAGAGGTTGGCTCTATGGTTGAAATTGTAACTGATGCCCTGAACATTGTTCACCAGTGCACCGTTCCTCTGAGAGAATCATTAAAAACAAAAGTGCTATGGACGAGCCTTTGTGGTGAGAATATTGTCATGCTGCAAAATGTATGTCCATTACATTGGTGCATTAGAGCAACAACACTGAAATGGGCTGAAAGTAACTATAAAAATATTCAGGATTTCTTGCTGGAACTTTTGAATGAAACATTGCTAAGAGCAACAACAGAGGCTACAGACAAAGGACTGCTGAAACAATCTGGCGAAGCTTCTACTTTGTCCAGTTTTAAGGTTGCTGGGGAAGTATTAGGAGTGTGGGAAGCAGTGGTACATAGCTTACAGTATCCAGGCACAACAGCTAGTGACTACTTGAAGCTGATCAAGAAGTTGAAGAACATTCTTTCAGACATAAAAAAAAACTACTTCAATGAAGTATCCCCTGCTGACTGTGTGAAAATGTCTGATACTTCTCATTCCAAGAATATACCGTTGCATTTGAGACATTATTATTATTATTATTATTATTATACCCATATTTGTTTTGATATCAATAATGAAAAAAATCGACCATGCTCGTAACAAATTTTGGGCCTGAAGCAAATTTTGTTCCAAGACCACTGTCTACAGATAGATTTCATTATATAATGTTCTAGTTACAGCATTATATCTCATAGGTAGGTAATTCTATGAGGACATTTACAAGCAGCTTCTTATGTCGTGTGTGACAGCCTTATTATCAATTCCACAAAACCTGCATTGGTTGTTGCATTTAGATGGTTTACCCACATTCCTATCCCTTTTGTGCATAAGTAGTGCAAAAATATATCTGTTAAAATGTGAGATAATATCTTGGTTGTTCTCCCTGAACCAACTACTCTGGTTTGTATCCAGCCTCTTTCCTGATGACCTCTTGTGGTTGGGTTGTGTAACTTCTGTGGTTGTATATCATCAGTCAGAGAATACTTTCTGATAAGCTCCTTAACATTTCATGTAATATTATTGTCCTCACATGCGCTCCATGTCAGGGGTCTTTGACACTTAGAAATCAGTAGATGGCGTTAATGGGATATGATTCAATATTCAAATGCTATTTGATCGAGATTAAAACTCTGTTTCCTTGTTTTTATGTTAAATAAAAGTGGTTTACATCACTGTTGATATCGAAATTCCCGGTTTGGTTTTAACACTAACTGCATAGAAATTAGGCGAGGAGTTTGCGACGACGACGACGGCGACGGCAGCGGAACAGCGCGTGACTGCCGAAGCCCCATTCAAATGACCTAAATACTGGCATGAGCTCTGTTACGTCAAACACATTGTGGGTTATAAATTCACTGCATGCACAAAGTTCAGAGGACCTCAGTAGTGTTTATAAAAATTATTCCAGCATTATAAGTTAATCATTACTGTGAAGCTTTATTGATGTCAATCTTATTTCTTTAAATGCATCCATAGGGGTAATAAAATCCACAATTCATTAACTGATTTTCTATTCAGATATAACTTTCAATTTAAATGCTTAAAGATATGAAGATAAGTGAAGAAATTATAAACTGCAATGAAATATACAGTATCATACTTTTATTTAATCTAAGAAGTTCAATTAACGGAATGAAATGAAATTACAAATATGTGTGGCAATTAAAAGAAAACATGGAAAAAAATGAGATACAAATGTAATAGAAGGATGCTATGTAACAGTTCGTGGCATGTTTTCAAATCTGATTGAGAATTTCAATGAAGTGTCTGGCGTTGTATTACCTAGTTACACACTCCTTGTTACAGGCTCCATCATAGAAAATATATTCATTTATTCTTAAGTGCCTGTAGCAGATATCAGGGTAATACACAGACCAGTGATGATAATGTTACTTAGGTGGGCTTGTAGTTCACTCTCATTTTACAACCATGTAAAACAGTTATTTCGGCCAGACTCCAATTCTATATCTTTTGGGAATTCATAATTAGGCTAAGGCTTCCTTTTATACCATTCATACTCTCAGTGCATATTTTCAGATTGTTCACAAAGAAACTATGTGTTAGGTTAATGTTTCTGTTTTCCTGTGGGCCAATTGTATATCCTCCAGATTTCCTTGAAAAAAAAGATTGTGGGTTGCAGAAAGAGTAAACAGCATCACAAAATGTCTAGGTCCAAGCTGTGATCTAATTTTTATTCACACATCTCTGATATAGCAGTTTAGTTGATCAAGAGTTGTTTAGTACATCTTGAAACTCCTTTCGTTCTGGTTTCTTTTTCAACTGTGGTGATATGATAATATTAATGTTATCCCAGTGAATTGAAGGAACAGTTTCAGACAAGCTGTATACATTTTATGCATAGTATTTTGGCATGGAATTGCCTGTAGTTTAATGCATTTTGAGCAACACTGGTTTGGTAGGAGAAGATTTGTTTCTGCCAGCACTAATCAACATGTCTCCAATAAAATCCTGCTGATTAAAGTCAAAAAATGCCTCTGATAAAAGTTACATTTTTCTGTACCAGCACCTGACATTAAAGTCCACTTGTGATACTTTCCTTTTCTGAAGTTTACAATCACAATTTCAATGTTGTCCTCATTAATGTTGTATGCATTTAGCTTACTACAGAGACTGTAATTGTTCTGGACTTTTTCCATACACCCTGCATGCCTTTGCCTCGGACCCTATTTTTCTCTAGAATGATTCTATATCTTTCTGGGGAGATGTATGTATGTACGCATGTGTGTGTGTGTGTGTGTTCTCTTTTTCGCTTTGATTTAGAATAAATTTTGACCGACTACCAACTTAGTAGCAAAGTTGTGATGGATAGCAACTTGTTTCATTTGTCATCCTTTAAATCTTAAGAAGGTCTTGCAGATTTTTGTAGACCCAGATATTATGCTCATTTGTGTTCTTTACCCAAGTTCCCAAGTTCAGCTATACTTTGCTGTGGATGGGTTGGTATGTATCCTATTACTCTACTACTAACAAATATGAAGCTGAAAGTGTATCTTGGATGCTGAATTTGCAAATTCTTTATCAACGGTCCATATATGTCTTCTTTCTCTTGTATTTTTATAACCACAATGTATCCATAGGGTAGCTGATTTCCACAACAAAACATATTTTTTCCTTCTGGTCTCACACAATATCTGGCCAGTTATATTTTAACTTGGTAGATGTTTTCGTTTCTAAGTTCCACCAATATTCTTTTGATCCATTGGCTTCAATATGGTCTACTTCTTCTATAGGTGTTATCTTTCTTGATATCCTGTTCCAGACTGTTCAGGCTACTACCTTATGGAAAGATAATACCTGGAAAACATTCTCTTGTAGGTTGCAATAATGTGGTTGATGTCTTCAGTCTTGGTCTTGTACAGTTTACCTTTGCTGTTAATGTTTCCTGCCTTTTATGTCATAGGTACTTAGTGGGGATATCTTGTTCCTGAGTTGCATAGAAGTAGCCTTTGAAGTGGGAGGTTATAAATTTTTGAATACTACATGCCATATATATATATATATATATATATATGTGTGTGATAGTGGATTTTCATCGATGAGTTCTTGAAAATTGGTTATTTTCCCTAAAACTATATATATATATATATATATATATATATATATATATATATATATATGTGTGTGTGTGTTTGTATGTCATTATTCAGTTTATTTCAATATTTCTTGCCAATAGAGAAAGAACCAGTTTCTAGCCTAGATCCAAAGCTCCTTCATTGGAATTCCAACATCAGCAATAAGGTATTTTTGTATGTATGTATGTATGTATGTATGTGCAGATTTGTATGTTTTATGTATGTAATCTCATGCATAGAGTTACATATCTAGACATGCTCATATATATTTAAATGATAATCTTCTGGAAAGTTTTACAGATTTTTATAGTTCCAGTGATGGATTGGATCTGTAGTCTTCGAATTAGCTTTCTCCTTTATGGTTTTGAGAAGCCTAATTTCTCAAGATTGGTATTTAGGCAGTGTGTTACATATCCCAGGACCCCAGTAATTACAGGTATAAATCCGAACTTATAATTTGGATAGAGTAACTGCAGACTTCTCAATAGTTCAGCATTCCAAATCAGTATATCAGGTCTGTTGTGCTTACATTTTATTGAGGTTTTCACTGGTACATTCCACCAGTATTTCATCTTATTATGAATGGCTATGGCTTCTACCATATTTTAAATTCTTATTTCTTTGTCCTCAGTATTATCCTTCCAACATATTTCATTACAGAGTGTCCTAGCTACAACATCATGTCCCATGAGAAGATGATACTATGATGACATTTTCAGACAACTGCTTATGATGTGGATGTGAACTCCACACATTTCAGTGTGAACTCCACACATTTTACAGCTTTTCTTGCATCTTTCTCCCTTTTGTGCATCAAGTATTTGGTTGATATTTCCTGCTCCTGGATTGCCAACACATACCCTTCAAAGTGGGAGGTAGTAATTGGCTATTGGTCCATGATAAACTGTTTTGATGATCGATGTTACTATTGTTATGGAGCTTTCTACTAACATATCTATGCATAGTCTTCTGCTCATATAGGCTCATCCTTGTATCTGATGATATGTTACAGTAAAGTCATGCGACTTCTTTGGGCATGTATTCTAGGTTATCAGACAAGAGTGTTGCTCAAGGAGCTGCCTTCCAAGTCTTAATGATGTTATCAGCCTCATGTATGCAAACTTGGTAAGGGATGTACTTCGACACTTGGTGGTTAAAAGATGTTGCTGAAGAGATATGATGTGACATTCAAAAGCATTTTGGATTGATGTTAAACCTCTGCCATCTTGTTTTCATTTTAAATAGAGGTTGTCTATGTCACTGTTTATGTGGAAATTATGTGTGCTGATTAGTATTTTTCAGGTTTTCGCATCATTGGCTCAGACCTCAACAAGTGTCCAATCAAGCAGGCCAAATGTTGGTATGAGCACTGAAACTGCAAACACATTGTGGGCCACTGTTTTATTGAATGCAGAAAGTTCTGAGGTCCAAATTTTCTTTATTCAGCTGTAATATTCTTTAGTGACACGTGTTTTGCCACAGATGCCATTGTAAGATATATTTTCATCCACCCCTAGATACTTGTAACATTCCTCCTCAGATACAGGGGAAACAGTGAAATCATTGATGGAGATGTTACTAGTCTGGTTTATATTTTTCCCCCTTTTCACAACCATATAACAACATTTATCCTGTCCAAACTCCAGCGCTACATCCTTTGAGAATATTGTAACTAGGTCAAGGCTGTTTTTCATCTCATACATATTCTTTGCATAAAGTTTTAAGTCATCCACAAAGAAACAGTGTGTAATTTTGGTATTTTCGTTTCCTTGTGAACCAGTGGAATATCCTCCAGACCTCCTTAACATGAATGACAAAGGGTTTACAGAAAGTATAAGCAACATCACAGAGAGGCTGTCTCCTTGGATACGCCTTTGTGATGCTGTATTCTATCGGTGATTGTACAGTCACTCTTTGCATTTAATTTCAAGATGGTGGCCCACGATGAAGTTAGGTCAACTATGGCTTCGACTATGCTCACTGGAACTTTAGCAAGTTGAAGGGCTTCTAGCATCCATGAGTAGGGAACAGAGTTAAAGGCTTTCTTGTAGTCTAGCCACATTGAAGCTAGGTTCCTCCTATGCTCTTCCACCTGTGACATCACAGTTTTGTTGATTAACAATTGCTTGGCATATCCTCAGACTCCTTTCCTCCCAACTGCTTCTTCTGCTCTGATAATGTTGCTGGTTCCACAATGGTCCTGGAGGAAGAGGTTTAAACATGCTGTATATATCTTATGCATTAAGCTCTGGCATGCAATTAGCCGATAGTGTTTTGACATGTGGGTGGTTCTGCATTTGGGGATCAATTTTGTCTCTGCCTGAGCTAACCAGTGTCAATCTGTACCAATACTGGTACAGATTGACAAGATATGGTCGGTAGAGTGTTAGCTTCTTGTCCCAATATCCAACAATCAAGTCTCTTCCAGGTGTTTTTCCATCCTGAAGTTTCTGGATCACAGTTGCAAGAGCTTCACCATCAATGTTGTATGTCTTGGATGTAATGCAGGAGCAATAACCTTTTCAGATTTCTGCCAGCCACAGAGCGTCTTGGTTAAATTCCTTCTTTTCACTCCAGGTTTTCCTCCAGAAGGAGTCTATGCCTTCTCGTGAAGGAGCTTCTGTGATGTTTACTCCTCCTCCTCTCATGTCTCTGTATACTGTTGCCTGTTTGCAGTTTAATTTTTTTTGTTTATTGTCCTTCTCTCGGTTATTCTCTTCTGATGACGGAGTTTTTCACTGACAGCTTTTAGCACCTGCTTGAGGGTAATCAGTTTGCAAGTGAATACCCTATTTTTGCTGTCTCCAAATATCATTTCTCTCTCCTTCTTTACTTTCTGTTGGTGGGATGTATTGTGATTTACTTGTTTGTATGCAATAAGCATCATTGCACGACTTATGGTCTTCCATAAACCAGTTATCTTTTTCTATGTCTTCAAAATCCATAAGAGTACTTTCTTTGTTATTTCAGTTTTGTTTACTTTTTGAATATTATTCATGTACTGTTTTGCAGTAATATCCAGAGCATATAGACACATGTTAATCTGCAAGTATGTGGGTTCATCACACTGTTGTAAATACTCATCACCAATTTCATTAACTTATGTATGTATATATGTATGTATGTATGTATGTATGTATGTGTGTACGTATGTATGTATGTGTATGCACGTATGTATGTGTGTGTGTACGTATGTATGTATGTATGTATGTATGAATGCATGCATGCATGCAAATACATGTAAATGTTATGTAATTATTCATGCACACATTACAATTACATCATGGATGAGCCATTTTAGCCACCTAAAGCAAATGGAAACTTTTGTATTGATTATTCCATTTATCTGGAAAGGTGTCAGTATTTTTGTCCCTTGTGATCACCGATACAATTCCACTGGAGTAACACTGTGTCAATTAAATGACTAAAATGGCTCTCAAGAGAGAATTTTTATTTCAAGGTCTCATATTAAGTGAAATACCAGACAATTGCAACTCTGAAATACACCCATTAAACACACACATGAAAGACTTCTGTATAGTTTACATGTACCAAATTTTACTCATAAGGTATTGATCAACATGTGGCTGTAGTGGAAGGCATCTACAGTGCCATGTAGAAAAATTGAAAGCTGTATGGCAAGCATGGCTGGTATTCAGACAGAAACAATTCATGAGCCTTTAATATGTCTGTTTCCTATGTTTTTTTTTTTTATTAACCCAAGTCTATATTCTAATAATGATTGCTTTTGTTTTCCATTATCCTCACATTCTAGATAGCTCTGTTAATAGAACATTCTATATGTTTTCCTTTTAGGACTATTGGGATTGAGATATCTATTAGAAGATGCTTTCAATCTGCTGTTTTTGTCTAATAATAGTGTTATGGGAATTTGTTTTAGCTATCCAGTCAGTAGGAATATCCATGCTTTTGGAAAGTTTCTTATTCTATACTTCAAAAACCTATTCTTTTGTCTTTTGTTAATGCTGGCAAATATTTTGTGACTCGAAGCATTCGACTTCGTTGGGCTTATTTTTATAATCAGTTTTACATGGTGCTCAGACTAAATTTTTATTCAGAAACAGCTTGATACATTGCTGAATAGTCAATGGCATTGGAGAACATAAAATTAAAGTTATAGTTAAGAAAAAATTAGCTGGCATGGAGGGATGGAAGCCATCTGAATATTAGAAATGATTTACATATATTATGATGATTTATGCCATATTTCAAAATGCTGACATCATGATAGCTGCCCAGTGTTCTGTGAACAGTGTAAAGGCTGTAAGATGTGACATGAACGACTGCAGTGGAAATTATGAAGCTGTGGCCAGAAGAAAGGAATACAGCAAACGTTCTATGTCTGCATGCCAGAAGTCATGCAACAACCAATGAACAAGGCATTAGGCACAATTCAGATGGCCATGTGAAGTTGCCACAGACTGGTCAGACTCTGGCAGGAGAGGGTTGTTTCTTGAAGGCCATATGCATGGCAGCAGGATTCAGCTCCTTACCACACCTCTGGAAAAAGCCAGAAGTGATCATTGAAGTATTTCTACAACTTCATCAGCCCCAATTCTGGCCTCCTAAATCCACAAATAGTACTCCCATGGATTAATATGCTCTGACTGTAACACCAAAGCCAAGTTAGTGGCCAAGATCAAGGAGCTATTTGATGATCTTTCCAGAGACATAGGGGTGAAAGCATGCATCAAGTTCTGAAGCTGTCTTGAGGCTGTGGTGGAAGTGAGGGCTACATTGAGTAAACAGTTATCGCTTAACAGTAATCTAGTTGGTATATTTTGATTTCTTGAAATACTTTTATTTTTGATGTGATATTGCATGTCCTTTTCCTTTTATACAAACTGTCAAATTTAGCCTGAACACCTTCTACATCAGGTCTAGTAACCTGAAATCATATGTTTACTTGTCATTAAATAACCCCCCACCCCATATTCTCCAGCTACTTCAGATTCTACTTCATAGGATTTTAGTTCAAAGGCAGTGATCTTAAACAATGTCAAGAAGCCTTTCTATTGAACTTCCCAATAACTATTTTGTTTTGTTTTTATTTCTTCCTATTACCGCTCCTCCTATTGCTGCTGCGGCTACTGCCACTTATTGTTAATGATGAAAGAAGGTAAATTAAATAGAGTAACTGGTAAAATTCCAATGCTATGTTGTGTTCTTTTATACTCCAGCTTGGCTTTTCATTCTTTTGGGGAGGAGGGTGGTGGATGATAAATGAATAGCTTTCATATACTGGGGATTGTTTTAAATCAACTATAGGCGCAGGAGTGGCTGTGTGGTAAGTAGCTTGCTTACCAACTACATGGTTCCGGGTTCAGTCCCACTGCATGGCACCTTTGGCAAGTGCCTTCTACTATAGCCTCAGACCGACCAAAGCCTTGTGAGTGGATTTGGTAGACGGAAACTGAAAGAAGCCCATTGTATATATGTATGTATATATATATATATGTATATATATATATATATATATATATATATATATATGTATGTGCGTTTGTGTGTCTGTGTTTGTCCCCCCACCATCGCTTGACAACCAATGCTGGTGTGTTTACGTCCCCGTAACTTACCGGTTCGGCAAAAAGAGACCGATAGAATAAGTACTAGGCTTCCAAAGAATAAGTCCTGGGGTCGATTAGCTCGACTAAAGGCGGTGCTCCAGCATGGCCACAGTCAAATGACTGAAACAAGTAAAAGAGTAAAGAATATACATCCCATGCTCCCCAAATGTGGGACCTTCTCTTAATGCTAAAAATCAATATTACGCTTATAATACTGTTTCTCTCTCTCTCTTTCTCTTTCTAAGTATTTATCCACCCATTATATAACTTTTTCAATTAATTACTGTGTGCTTTCATTGCATAACCATGGCTATGCTCTGTATCCCATAGTACTATAGTAGTAATAATCTGTGAATGACATGGATAATGCCTATTAGTGCTTTACCATTAATACTCTAATGTAAGTTGTATACTGTTCATAGTAGTGCTCTACATATAATGCCTTCTTGATAATGTCTGGGTGAGCTGTACATATAATATTCTATATTAAATATGTTCTCATCTTTGCAGTGGTATATTGATAATGTTCAATCCATGATAAGGATAATTCCTTGTATGCAGTAATGTACCAATAAATAAGTGTTAAATAATAAATAATAACATGTAAGGTATGTATCAAGGCTGCAAACTGGCAAAGTCATTAGTATGCTGGGCAAGATGTTTAGCAGCATTTCAACTGTCTTGACATTCTGAGTTCAAATCCCGCTGAGGCAGACTTTGCCTTTTATTCTTTTGGATCTGATAAAAGGAGTACCAATTGAGCACTGGGGCTGATTTAACTTACTCCCCAAATTTGCTGGCCTTGTGCCAAAATTTGAAACCAATTTGTAAGGTATGCATGACGTAAAAAAATGCTGTATTGTATGTTGTGTGCATCTTCATAAGATGAGTCTAGAACTCAGAAATACTAGGTTTTATGCTGTATAGGTGTGTAAATTGACTCTTCTCAAAGTATCTGTGAGCACAAAGGAGAAAATGACATGTTATGTTATTTCATTAATTTTAGCTTACATTATTTTCTCATTTTGTCTTTGAAAATCAAAGTTTAATTTTAGTGTTAGCATGAGATAAAGCAAGAAAGCTACCAGAAGCTTTCTCTGTCCATAGATTTGTGATAGGCTCATTTTCTCCGTTAATAAGAATAGTCACTTGATGCTTCCGTCCTGGCTACAAAAGTCAATAACTCAATATTCGAAGTGGTTTCTATGACTGATTTACTGACTGATAATAGCAGTGGCAGTGATTGGATTGCTCTAGTTGAGAGGTGATACTGATGCAATCATTGGCAACGGTATGTTAGGGTAGCAGGCCTAGCTGTTATGATGGAAGCTTTCACAGTGCTGGCAGTGGTATTGTTTAGAATTAAACAGTGCTGGTCAGAAGAATAGGTAGAAATGAAAGTAGGCAGTGAACTGGTAATGTCGTTGCTTGATCATATTGTTTTGGTTCTCTGCACTTGTAAGTTCAAATCTTACTGTGACCAACTTTGTCTTTAAACTCTTCAGATTTTATAAATGAAATATTTGTTGAATAATATTGTTAAAACCTCTCTCTCTCTCTCTCTCTCTCTCTCTCTCTCTCTCTCTCTCTCTCTCTCTCTCTCTCTCTCTCTCCCTCCTCCTCCTCCTTTCTCTTTCTCTTCCACCTCTCTCTGTGGAATTAATCAACTGTGGTTAAACTTGGAGGGACAACAGATAGGCTCTGCCAAGCTTAAGAAAAAAAGATACCCACGTCTGTATCAGCAATTGTGGGTTCACAGAAGAGAAGACATTGCAATAGTAGATATGATGTTTCTGGTAATTTTGGAGGATGGGGTGGTGATATCGGTTGTGGTGGTGATGCGATAATTTGACTGTGCTGGCGGTGATGAGGGTGGTGGTAGTGGTGGCAGCAGAATAAGTACCAGGTTTTACAAAAGAAAAAAAAAACAATAAATAACAAGTACTGAGGTCAAATTCATTTAACTAAAATTCTTCAACGTGGTGCCCCAGCATGGTCACACAATCTAATGACTGAAACAAGTAAAAGATAAGAGGCATAAAATAAAAAGATCCTGGTAATAAAAGAAATTGGGTTTCTATCCAGTATTCACTCTACATTATATCTTTGCAGTGCTTAAGATGTTGCTGTTGGCACTCCATCGCTTACGACGTCGAGGGTTCCAGTTGATCCGATCAACAGAACATCCTGCTCATGAAATTAACGTGCAAGTGGCTGAGCACTCCACAGACACGTGTACCTTTAACGTAGTTCTCGAGGATATTCAGCATGACACAGTGTGACAAGGCTGACCCTTTGAATTACAGGCACAACAGAAACAGGAAGAAAAAGTGAGAGAAAGTTGTGGTGAAAGAGTACAGCAGGGTTCGCCACCATCCCCTGACGGAGCCTCGTGGAGCTTTAGGTGTTTTTGCTCAATAAACACTCACAGCACCTGGTCTGGGAATCGAAACCGTGATCCTATGATCGTGAGTCCACTGCCCTAACCACTGGGCCATTGCACCTCCACAGTGCTTAAGATACATACACACCAACAGTACAACCTGTATGAACTCTTTCTACAGAGAGTTCACTTATTTTCTTCTACCAAATTAATATTACTTAGAAATAATGCTGAAGTACATAGAGTTGACCATTCTATATTTCTTTTGTTTTTTTCCTTGCTTCCCTCTATCTCTCTCTCTCTCTTGCTCTCTTTATATATATATATGTATGTATGTATATATGTATGTATATTTCTCTATCTCTCTTGTGTATGCATGTATGTAATGAAGGAATAGATAATACAGTTGACGCTATTCTTGGACTTATATGTATATATATGTATATGTATATTTGTATGTATGTCTATATGCATATATATATACATATATTTATATATGCGTATATATATGTATATACGTGTATATATATATATATATGTACATATGTGTATATATATATATATATATATATATATGAATACATGCATACATATCTGTAAACATGTATGTATATGTGTATATTTATATATATATATATATATATATATATATATATGATAAGTAAAATACATATATAGAGTATGTAAAAGATATACTTAGAGTGTGTTGAAAGCTTTCACGAAACATATTCTAACACTAAGCAAGATGAATGTTTCTTTCAGCTAGGTAAACCAAACCATGGTATTATTTCTGAAACTAATCAGTTTTTCAATTTTTCCTGACATATCATTTGTCAAAAACATTGACTTTACCGAAAACAAGTCAGTCATGCCTATAGAAAACGCATTCTTGTTTTGTTTTTGCTTCAAGTTTTGTTTTAACACCTTCTTGTTTCTGTAAGATTTCAGACTTCAATTCAAGGAGAATGAACATTATTACTCTTTTGCTGTCACAGATACCATTGACTTAAATATATTGCCCTCTTAGATTTTTGTAGTTCAGTAAATCTGCTTGAAATTATAGTAACAGAGGATAAATAGCATTTCGTACATTGTGCCTTATGAGGTTAACACTAGTCATATTTGTTGGAATGTTAATGTTCCTAGACTACTTACATTTGCTGTTGCCTAAACAGGTGTGGTTGTGTCGTAAGAAGTTTTGCTTTCCAAGTATGTGGCTCCAGGTTCAGTCCCACTGCTTGGTATCTCGGGCAGGCAGGCAGGTATCTTATACTATAGTGCCTGGCGGACCAAAGCCTTTTGAATGGATTTGGTATACAGGAACTGAAAGAAGCTCATCACACACACACACACACACACACACACACACACACACACACACACACACACACACACACACACACACACACACACACACATATATATGTATATATATATATATAAATATATATCATAATCATCATCATTTAATATCCACCTTACATGCTATAGCCAATAGTAAAGTACTTTAATAATAAATCAAAAAATATTAGCTAGATTATGGCTGGGAGATAACAGTTTACTCAAAGTAGCAGTCCTCAACTTCCACAATGGCTGCTTGATAGCTCTGGAACCTGGAACATACAGTCCTCACTGAGTCACTGAGAAGATCTTCAAACACTCTTTGATCTTGGTCACTAACTCAGCCTTGGTGTTATAGACAGAGTGGTTACTGTCTTTCTCAGCCATGTCCTACATATAGTAATCCATGGCATTAATTGAAGGAATAAGGAACTCAGAAAATGGTGGGGCTGGTGAAGTCATAGAAATTCTCTGGCATACACTTCTGATACTTTCCAGACGTATGACAAGGAGCTAAATCCTGTTTCTAAATATATGGCTTTCCAGCAGAAACCTTCTCCACTCAGAGTTTGACTGCAGTCTCCAACAGCTTCACATAGCTTCTGAATTGAGCATAAGACCTTCTTCAATGATGCAGGGTGACATGATATGTGTGTGTATATGTGTCTATATGGTTGTGCACACATGAGTGTGTGAGCAGGCATGTGTGTGTCTATGAAGGTATTGTTTGTGTATGCATGTGTGTGCATGGTAACACATGCATATGTCTGTGTGTATATAAAGCAGTGTGTGTGAATATGCTCCTTGTGTTTCTGCATGTGTATACATGTACATGTGTGTGTGTGTGTGTGTGCGCGCGCACATGCATGCATGCAAGTTCAAGTGTCTGTGTGGGTGTGTGCATGCATGCAAGTGTATGAAGTTATGTGCATGCATACTGTAAGCGTTTAACATGTGTGTGTATATGTATTATACCCTAAATTCTGAATATTATTGATTTTTATTTTCCAATTAAGCACAAGGATCCTGTTTGTAACTGGATAGATAGTATCTAAGGGCAATGTTCATGACTTTCTTAAGAGCAATAGAAATGTAAATAAAGTGAATTGGCATCTACATTTTCAACTGGATAACTATTTAGTTCATATTCTATCGATGTTCACTAAATTATCATAGACTCACACTGGTGTCTCAATAAAATTTGCCAAATATGTACATGAAAACTTTTGAAAGACACTTCAACAAGTTGTTCTTTAGGGTTCCTCCAAGAAAGCTATAAAGGAGTGACAGAGAACAAAAGGTCAAAGCTTACCAGGAAAAAAGCCATTAATTTCCATTACTGTCAATAGTGATGTGCCATAGTTGAAACAGCTCATCACAATTCTTACAACACTTGCTTCTCTGTGTAGCAAGTAGAACTGAGTGTGAAGTATATGATTGAGAAGTGAAAAATGGCAAGTTGTTCAATTTAATATAAGAAAAACAAAATGTTGCAAAAACACAGTTCAGTGACAATACAGAAGTGAATTAAGAATCAAAATGAAATACCAAAAGAAAATTCTATAAATTAATGGAAGTTCTGATGTGTTGGGAATAAGAATATAACTTTCTGTGTTGGGAGTAAGAATATAACTTTCGATAAAGAAAGTTGGGTTAAAAGACCATCACATTTGCTAATTGACAAACATATATCATTTTGTTTTGAGTATTAGTTTGTTTTAGAATTGTCTGTAGGAAAGCTATATAGTTGGTGTGTCAAATTATTGGTATGACAGTGAAATAGGCAGAGTAAATGTAAATAGACAGACATTATATACGAACAGAATTTATACTAGACTTTATGTTTGAATGAATTTAAATCTCAGGTGGGAATAAAAATGTCTGGTTCAGTTTGGAAAAAATATGATGATGTGAATATGTGATAAAAATATAGTGAATGAGTGTTGCAAGATTTTGGCAGACATTTAATGTGGTGGAAACTACCTACCTTCAATTTATCAAAAGGAATTTTCAAGAGTTGGTTTGGACTAATAGTTAACATGAAAATATGCCAATTAATAACATGATATAAACTAGTTACTTGAATTAACAAATATATTGATTTCATTTTAAGTTTTAAAGAATTTACATCAGTTGTAGATAATTACAGTAAATTATTTTAATGCTAAACCTACTTCCCGTTTTATTAAGTCTCATTATTCTGAACATCAATTACTACCTTCCTTTTATTTACTGGTATATCTAATGAGATCAGTGATATACAGCAATTAATTGTGTGGTTAGTACAGATCTACTGTAGTCACTTGAGAGAACTAAATTGAGTATATTCTATTAGATGTAATGATAAATTATGTGAAATGCAGAGTAGAAATGAGACGTGAAGAGGTTTGCTTACTTTGTTTCTTATGATTTAATCTCAGAAAGTGAGATAGTACTAGTGGGATAGGGTGTGCTACTGTGTTGAGTCTACAATTTTGGTATAAGTTTCTGTAAATAATGTTTGTTGCCACTTCAACATGGCTGTTCCATACAAACTGACATTACTACCATTTTTTGACCCCAAGAGGACGACTCCTCTAGCTGGTTATTGATGCAATCTGCACCCGATAATATATATTACAAACAGGGTAGTAATGTTGGTTCGTACAGAATATTCATGTTGAAGAGGTAACAAACATTACTTCTCTGTATAGTTAGTAATTTCATCTCTTATAGAGATTTTCTAACTAGCTGCTTTGCTCTCAGCAAATAATTTTTAGATTATTTCTATATATAATGCAACCCTGATTTAATATTTGTTTCTGAACATGTATTCTTAGATTAATAATAAAAGGGTAAAATTAATCAATTAGATTAATTAATTAATCAATCAATTAATTAATAATTTTACCAAGTAGATCGGTATGTTAAAATGACCCTTATAGGTAAAATTATACAAATATTCTATAATTATAAACATAATTATAATTAGGGGTCAGCTAACCACCTTATCACATACCGAATTTAGAAATAGGAGTTAAAAATTCCTTTTCTACTTCTGTAAGAATCTCCACAACAGTAACACACTTTTTTACGTAGGCAAAGAGAAAAAACAGTGAATCAACACGACTCCGATTTGCCACATACGTGTTTCAAGATTAAAGTGTTTAATTACTTACTTCTCTCTTCAGTGTAGCGTTTCCAATTATATTCTTAGATTTGAAAGCAAATTATTAGAAAGTACAAATCTTTCTGCAATAGAAATGAAATTGGAGACTTTTATGGGAGGGGGTTGGTTCATTACATTAACTGATACTTATTTCACTGGTTTTGAAAGGACAAATGGCAAAGTCAACCTCAGTAAAGTCAACCTTAGAATGTAAAGACAGAGAAAGTGCCATTAAACATTTTGTCCAGCATGCTAAATATTCTGTCAGTTCACCACTTTAAGAACATTGTATAACAAAACTACAAGAATAGAAAGAATTATAAGAAAAAAATGTGCCATCTTTCTGTGGATGCACAGTAATCGTAGCTTATACAGAATCTCTCAGAGTAGTGAAGTTGATGCTGAACTTTTTTTTTAAATGAGAAAGTTTTCTTGTGGGGAAGATAATGTTGGGGTTCACAGGATCAGAAAGTCAAGGGGATGAACTATAAAAGCATGATGAAGGGAAGAAAGAAAGGGGAATCAAATGAATTTGAATGAAAATGATGCACAACTTACTGAGAAGTGCAAAGATAATTGCATTAATACCAGTAGTAGAAGGAAGAGAGAACATATGATGACTTATTAGATGTTGATTGTTAATGAATAAAGACACACCTTACAGTTGAATGACTAGTTTCGGATGTGGTATTATTGCTAGACATGCATTTGCATGTGTAGCAATGTTATCTGCTCTGTGTAGGGTCAGCAAATGTGTAAAACTTACATATTTTTCTCTCCTGAAAAGGCAACTCCAAGTCTAAGGCACAGTATAATTTTTAGAGATATTGTGGTTATCACAGGTTAGCTAAATAATATTTCCACAGGCTATTTTGATGTAAGTGAATCAGACAAAGTTTGTAAAAGTCCCCTGGACTTACTGGATATTTAAGATGTTTCTACTCATGGAGTTTATAAATATTTTGTGGAAAATGTCTTACTTACTGCTGAGGAAGTTGTATTTGGGAAAAGTTACTGAGACTTTAAATCTGATATCATCTGTACTAGAGCATATGTAAGTCTGGTTAGAAGTAACAGTAAGCAGGCTGCTAAAAATAAAGAAAGAAGTGAGAGAGATATCACAAAACCTTGAGACACATCCTAGTTGATTAACTGGCATTAGAGAGAGCCCTATTGATACATGGTACAATGGAGCAATCTAACAGGAATCCTCTAATCCAAGAAATGAGAAATGATAGAAGTAGGTTGTAATTGAGCAGCCTTGTAAAGAAGCTGTGGCACCGTAAAGGAGTGATGAAAGCTTTTGTTGATTTCAAAGGTTACAATTTATATTAAAGTTCTCAAGGATAAGAAATAACTAATTTTACAACAAAGCATACTCATAATAGAGGCAATTCAATGAAGTTCTGGGAAGAATTGTTTAGATTAGAATTGGAAGGATTGGTTCTCACAAACGAGTTGATGTGGGGTCAAAAAGAATGCATATGTGATGTAGTAAAGACCTACAAAATTTTACAAAAAACATCTTATAAAATCCAAGAGGTTGGATAAGCTATATCTCAGATGTAGGAGATAGAGCATGAAGGGTTGTTTTAAGTTTGATGTAACTTCACATTGTGGAGTGAAATTAATAAACATGAATTTCTCAGGTAGTAAGAGAAGTATGGTAAAGATACAGGCAGTTGTTGGGGTATGGCAAAGTTTATATATTCATTCAAATAGATGCATTCTTTTGTCTGACACATATAAATCTTAACCTCAGTATCAGTCTCCCTCCAAATTCCTCACACACTAATAAATGCACACATGTACAGTTTATAACAACCGTTCAGTGATTAAGTCAAAATTATTGGCCGGGTGCATTACAATGAGCAGATAATAACTAGGAAAGAAAACTGTGCGTGTGTGTGCACATGCACACCTGTGTGTGTGAGAGTGTGTGTGTGTGTGTGTGTGTGTGTGTGTATATATGTGTATGTATATATATATATATATAGATATATATATATATATATATATATATATATATATATATATTGCTTAATAAAGAGAATGAATGGGAGAAAGAAAGGCCTGCCGTATGTCGACCCAATAGAGGGACCAGCTATCCGAGTTGATAGTACCAGGGTAGATAAAGCAATTAAGAGTATGAAGACCGGGAAAGCCCCCGGCCCATCAGGAATCACTGCAGAGATGCTCAAAATATCTGGCAGTGTTGGCTATAGCCGTGTCACCCGTATTACGAACCAGGTGGTACACGAAGGAGTCATACCCAATGACTGGTGTAGCAGCATCATAGTCAACTGCTACAAAGGTAAAGGTGATGCTTTAGATACAAATAATTACAGAGGCATCAAGCTGTTAGATCAGGTTATGAAAGTTACAGAGAGGGTCATAGCCCAACTAATTAAGGAGCGAATCAATTTAGATGAGATGCAGTTTGGGTTCGTGCCAGGTAAAAGCACTACTGATGCCTTATTTCTAGTGAGACAGTTGCAAGAGAAATACCTAGCTAAGGATAAACCTCTGTACCTGGCTTTCGTTGACATGGAGAAAGCCTTTGACAGGGTCCCCCGATCCCTTATCTGGTGGTCAATGAGGAAACTTGGGATAGAAGAATGGTTAGTGAGAGCTGTGCGAGCCATGTACAGAGATGCTGCCAGTAAGGTGACGGTTGGAAATGAGTACAGCAATGAATTCCGGGTAGAGGTAGGGGTCCACCAAGGTTCCGTCCTCAGCCCCCTCTTATTTATCATAGTCCTCCAGGCAATCACAGAGGAGTTCAAGACAGGTTGCCCCTGGGAGCTCCTCTATGCTGATGACCTTGCCCTAATTGCGGAGTCACTATCAGAACTAGAGGAGAAGTTTCAGGTGTGGAAGCAAGGTCTAGAATTGAAGGGCCTTAGAGTCAACCTAGCTAAAACCAAAATCCTAATAAGTAGGAAGGTAGATAAAACACAAACCCCTTCAGGTAGATGGCCCTGCTCAGTATGTAGAAAAGGAGTAGGTAGTAACTCTATAAGATGTACCCGGTGCAAGCTATGGACACATAAGAGGTGCAGCAACATCAAAGGCAGGTTAACTAGCAAGTTAGTTTTTGTTTGTGGCAGATGTTCAGGTGCAATAAAGACTGCAAACAAACAGGAAACAACTTCTATCTCATTCCAGGGTGAAAAACTAGAGGTAGTCGATAGCTTCCGCTATTTGGGCGACCAGGTTAGTAGTGGGGGTGGGTGCGCTGAAAGTGTAGCTGCTAGAATAAGAATAGCCTGGGCAAAGTTTAGAGAGCTCTTACCCCTGCTGGCGACAAAGGGACTCTCACTCAGAGTAAAAGGCAGACTGTATGACGCATGCGTACGAACAACCATGCTACATGGCAGTGAAACATGGGCTGTAACTGCTGAGGACATACGTAAGCTTGCAAGGAATGAAGCCAGTATGCTCCGTTGGATGTGTAATGTCAATGTGAATACCCGTCAGAGTGTAAGTATCTTGAGAGAAAAGCTGAACATTAGAAGCATCAGTTGTGGCGTGCAAGAGAGACGATTGCGCTGGTATGGACATGTGGTGAGAATGGATGAGGATAGCTGCGTGAAAAAGTGCCACACCCTAACAGTTGAGGGAACCCTTAGAAGAGGTAGGCCCAGGAAGACCTGGGCTGAGGTGGTGAGGCAAGACCTTCGTACATTGGGCCTCACCGAGGCGATGACTACTGACCGAGACCTTTGGAAATGTGCTGTGCGTGAGAAGACCCGGCAAGCCAAGTAAGATCGTTGCCAGTGCCCCTGGACTGGTTCTTGTGCGGGTGGCACATGAGATGCACCATTTTGAGCGTGGCCGTTGCCAGTACCGCCTGACTGGCTCCCGTAGGATTTTCGAGCGAGATCGTTGCCAGTGCCCCTGGACTGGCTTGTGCGGGTGGCACATAAAAGACACCATTTCGAGCGTGGCCGTTTTCGTGCGGGTGACACGTAAAAACACCCACTACACTCTCTGAGTGGTTAGCGTTAGGAAGGGCATCCAGCTGTAGAAACTCTGCCAAATCAGACTGGAGCCTGGTGTTGCCATCCGGTTTCACCAGTCCTCAGTCAAATCGTCCAACCCATGCTAGCATGGAAAGCGGACGTTAAACGATGATGATGATGATGATGATATATATACATGTATATGCATGTACATACCTATTTTATTTATTTATATGTTAATACACACACATACACATAGAAGTAATTATATACATATAGTCTCAATGTGTGGAACCTTGGGCAAGTGTCTTCTAAAAGAAACCTGTTGTATATGTGTGTGTATGTTTGTGTGTGTGTGTGTGTCCTTGTGTCTGTTTGTCCCCCACCACCACTTGACAACTGGTATTGGTTTGTTTACATCCCAGTAACCTAGCAGTTCAGCAAAAAAGACCAATAGAAGTACCTGGCTTGAAAAAAGAAAAAAAAATAGTAAATACTGGGGCCAAATTGTTTGACTAAAATCCTTCAAGGTAGTGCCCCAGCTTTGTTGCAGTCTAATACATGAAAAATATCTTAAAAGATATATCCATGCACACATTTTTTTCTTTTTCCCTCCAGCCTCTCATTCATCTTTCTCTCTCTCTCTCTCTCTCCTCTAATCTTTCTTACTTATTTCTCTTCTTTTTTATTATATCTTTCTCCTCCTTTCTCTCCTTGTCCTACATAACACTCTCTTACATTTTCTCTCTCTCTCTGTCACACATACAGATACACGGTTATATGACAACCACCCAATGCTTAAGATGGAATTTTCTGGTAGCAACAAAATTCTTCCACATTTTCGGTTGTGAGAAGTTGATATCTTTCTGACGAAGAAACTTCAGTTGTTTAGCATCTTATTGCTTTTGTTTGATAACAGTATCAATCATTGTACTCTTCGTGAAGAAGCCACCTCAAGTCAAAATTGAAGGTGAAGAACCATATTAAGTCACCAAAAAGTATTCATTTCTTCTCTATGAATTTATTTATTTATTTATTACAAAACTAGAAAGACAGTTTTCTGCAGAGGAAATTTGTAATGTCTGTTTAGACCCTTACCATTCTGATACTGTGAGTATCAATCATTGTTCTGTTCACAAAGAAATCATCTAAAATACTTTACTAAATTCATTGAAAAATATTGAACAAAATCAAAGTTACTGATCACTAGGACAAACTTCATGTAAAATTTTATAGGCAATGGTGATTCTTTGTTTAGACTTGTATTACTCTTGTATGATAACAATACCAATACTAGTTATTGAACACTTTTAGAAGAAGCTGTATAGCATACATGCAACAGTTAGAGGCATTTTCATTCTGTTATTCCTAACACCACAGTGCAAGAATAACGAAGATACATGAGTACGGATGGCACAGATGGTGATGTTGAACCTGTTGCCATTAGTGAATTGTGCAATGTAGTAATTTAGCTGTTGAACACGTATAGAAGTCAAACTGTCAATGGCCACTATGATGCTCTCTATCTCATAAACAATTACTAGCATAAGAGAATTGGGGGGGGGGGGACATTGCAAGGTAAAAAAAGAGAGGAAAAGAATGAGGTTTCAAAAAATAAAATAAATGAACAACAATGTGTAACAGTAAGAAAAAATCCAACCAAACATAAAAGAGAAAAGTAAAGTTGCATAAAGTGAGGCAATACAAAAATGCAAGAAAGTCATGGATAGAAAAAGAATTGCAGAGGAGAAAGAAAAAGTTATAGAAATTATGAAAAGTGTAAGAAAATAAAGACAAAGAAATACAGTTGCCAAAAAGGAGAGAGGCAGATACAAAAATAGAGCAAAAGTGTGTAAAAAAAACTAAGAAATGAGATTAAAAATGTCTTGCCAAGAAAAGCAGTAGAAAACTATGGACAACTGCACTGGAAGAAACTGCTTTTAAAAATGATCCTAATAACGATTATGCATCTGCAAAGTTGAATAACTAAGATCTATGTGCAAAACATCTGACAATTAGCGTACTTGAAAATGGGATGAGGAGTCATTTAGCATGTGTTGTTCTAAAGGTAGAAATCTACAATTGAGTCATTAAAAGTGATAATAGATCTTCTTTTGGGCACCACATAAAAAAATAAAATACTCTCTTAAAAGCATTTGAACAAACAACTGAACTTTTCAGATTACATCAATTGGAGAGGAAATCATAAAGAAAAGTGGATTTCTACCAACTTTTAGAGGTAAGGACAAATTTATCGCAGAACTGGATCTCATAAGTCTTTGAAAAAAAAAGAAACACAGTTTTTCAGTTATATTTTATATTCAAAAAAGTTATAAAAACTGGTGAGAAGTATACAGAATGATGAAAGCATACTGATCCTTGATATGAAAGAGAAAACAGTGGTCAGGAAGTGATTTTATGTGAGACATGGAGCATGCATGGAATAGAGAAAGATTACCTCATGCTGATGCTATAGACATACATCAATCCAAGTTAACAGCAGTAGGGGATATAAATTGACCAAAAACATAAAAAGAGGGAAAGCTGCAGGTCCACAGGGATTGCTGGAGAGACATTCAAAATATCTAGTGAGGGAGGTTTTCATGATTATCAACTGAGTAGTTAATCAAATAATACTAGGAAGTGTCATGTCCCATGACTGGCATAGTAGTATCATTGTAAACTGCTATAAAAGCAGAGAAAATGCCTTAGAGAGGAGCAATTGTAGAGGAATAAAATTACTAGATCAGATTATGAGGATCATGGAGAAGATCATAACAGTTGCTTCATGACAGGGTAGACATAAAAGTGATGCAGTTTGGTTTTATGCCCAGAAGTTGTAATCTTCCTAGTGAGGCAAGTGCAGGAGGAGTACTTGGCTAAGAGTAAACTATTATAACCTGGCATTCGTTGACTTGAGACAGCATTTGACAGGGTACCACCTACAGTAATATGATGATCTCTAAAGAAACTAGACATTGACAAATGACTTTGAGAGTTGTAGAAGCCATTACAAAGGTGCAGTAAGTAAAATAAGAGTTAACAATGACTTTGCTGATAAATTTAGCATGAGAGCAGAAGACCATCAAAGTTTTGTCCCACTCCATTCCTATTTGTCCTACGAGCCATCACAGAGAAGTTTAAGACTAGCTGGTTATGGAACCCCAATATACTAATAAGCAAGTTCACATAGTTAAAACCAGAGGTGAATTAGAGAGGAAATTCCAGGCATGGAAGCTAAACTTAAATTTGTAGGCTCTTAAGATAAACTTAGCCAAGACAAAGGTTTTAGTAAGTAAGAAAGAGGACAGGATCCTTGTACCATCAGGAAAATGGATTTACTCGATATGCTGAGAAAGGGTAGGTACAAACTTCATATATTGTACCCAATGTAAGCAATGGACACACAAGATGTGCAATGGAATTGCATGCAGTCTAACATAGAACATAAGCTTCAAATGTGAGTACATACAATGAAATCACAGGAAATAAGACCTCTTGATTGCATGAATGGCTCACTAGTCATTGACAGCCTTTCTTATCTAGGAGATAATATGAATTTGCAAGAATGATGTTAGTTCTGAAAGTATAGTTGCCAAAGTAAGAATGGATGAAATGAAAGTTCAGGGAACTACTACTACTTTTGGCAACAAAGATCTTTTCCTTCGGAGTGAAGACCAAATTGTATAATGTTCATGTTAGAAATGCAATTCTGAATGGTAGTGAGACACAGGACTAGATACAGAGAATTTGAGAAGATTGGAAAGAAATGAAGCGAGCATGCTCTGTTGAATGTGCAACATCAGTGTGCATGAATGATATAATACAAATGTCCTGAGAAAAAAACTGAGTATAAGTGGAATCAGATGTAGTGTGCAAGAAAGAAGACTGTAACTGGTATGGACATGTAATGCATATGGATGAAGTCAGCAGTGCAAAAGAGTACCAATTACTTAATGCAGATGGTGTTTGCAGAAGAGAGATCTAGGAAGACATGGGATGAAGTGGTGAAGGCTGACCTCAGAAATTTGAGCCTCACAGAGAAGGTGACAAAGGAGTGGGATGACTAGCAATACATGATCCTCAAGAATACTCAGCCACTTCAGTAAAACTATGTTCTGTAGGCACTGTGTGTATACACATATATGTAATTATAAAAGGCCCCAATCTCTTCTGTAAGTCACCTCCCTACCATCCACTATCTCTCTAACTGCAGCTCTCACTTCATACTGCTTGTCCTTCATCCATTAATATTGTTCACTCCACCCATACTTTACACTAATCACCCAAACCCAACTGAATCAGCAAATTATCTCTCTCTTCCCCCTACCATATCAGGTCTCCCTACCTGCACCATGCCACTATCTCTCTTCCCCTACTCAGGCATCCTACTCAGTCACATGTCATCTCTCTCACCTTTTCCCTGTATACTGTCAACTGTATTATCGTTGCTATCCTGTTGCTTATCCTCCACTTTCTTCAGCTTCCCCCAATCTTATCCAAATTATTCATCATTGATCATCCCTCACTCCTTATCCCTCCTTCAAACCTACTTAATGCTTATAGCTGTTATCTATCACTGCTTCATTCACCTATTCTACCATCTCTCACTCACCCATATTCTCTTGCAAACCTTCTCCTACTCACACTCCCAGTTTTTCTTTCCTCGCTCACTTCTACTTCACTTCACCTAGAGGAGACACGCAAACACCTTATCATCATTATTTAATCTCTTCTCTTTCCACCTTCTCTTCTAATCATTAATAGCTATGTATCTCCTATATAGTAAGGAACTTACTCTTCCACCTTCTCTTGTACTTTAACCGCTCACCTCCAAGCATAAACCATCTCCACCCTGGAGGTCATGGTCTTGTGAGCTGCATAGTGACCTCATAGATCTGGTGACAGGAAAAAAAAAGCATTAAACACATGCTGTGAAGTGGATGGTAATCAGAAAGGCATCCAACTGCAGAAACTATTCCACAACAAACACTGGAGCATGTTGCCAGTCCTTGGACCCATCAGATCCTCTCAACCCACCCAACCCATGCCAGCAAGGAACATGGATGTTAGATGATGATGGTGATGATGAGGATGAGGATGATGATGATGATGATGATGATGATGATGGAACATGGGCATTAGAGGATGACAATGACTACGATGATGATGACGAAGACAACGACAACGATAACGACCATGATGACAATGATGATGAAGTACAATGTTACAACAAAAGCAGCCTAAGTACATGATTAAAACTTATTTTAAAGCTGAAAAAAAAAGAATGCTTCTTGGAAAGCATTTTTAAGACAGAAGCATTTGGTAAGCACTAAAATATACTTTAGCTCTAGATTTTCAAGTTGTCTATTATGCTAACAAAAAAACGAGCTGGAAAATATGTTCATTGATTTAATATTTCTGAGCATAATCAAGTGGCAATTATTATGGTAGGAGAAAATCATGACAATACAATATTCTTTTGAAGTGACATGATGCTAGCATCAGTTTAATAAATGAAACTTCCTGTTCATACAATGCCTGTCTTTTAATGTAAAAAATGGATATCACTTTTGTATGCCACAAGTTACTGGAACCACTTCCAAAAAGAAAACTGCATCTTGTATAAGTTATGGTTATTGATTGATTGATGATTTCAAGTAATTAATTTGATCATCTTAATCATTGCCAAGAATTTTTTCACCAGTATATAGTGGATAAGTATGTCAAAATAAAATTGGACAGGCTGTGCTACATAAAAAGGCTCCAAAAGGATTCAGATTCTTTTACAAATACAGATTCCTTTACAAATTCACAAGATGGTATGGCATTAATGATAATATCACAGAGACAGAGCTCAGACATTGTATATTCTCATCAAGCTTTACAGGTATTACAAAATATATGCTTGAGAAGACACAAGGTGCTGTGATTAATGTATGTAAATGCAAACACCCAGATATTTTCATGAAGTTTACCTGCCAAGGTAAATGGAACAAAATCCAATCAAAGCTTATCTAGGATAGTTGTACCCTTTCAGACACTACATAACTCAATTAGATTTTTATCTCAAGGTTTCCAAAATGAGAAACCTTATAACTGATCACACATATTTCGATGTCACACATTTCAACGCCATTGTATAAAAGACGTCTGCGTCATGTAAATATATTCATCTGGTTTTTACACAAAATT
>NC_142930.1:56702302-56739802 GCF_046866305.1 Octopus bimaculoides | reverse complement strand
ATAGCCTGGGCAAAGTTTAGAGAGCTCTTACCCCTGCTGGCGACAAAGGGACTCTCACTCAGAGTAAAAGGCAGACTGTATGACGCATGCGTACGAACAACCATGCTACATGGCAGTGAAACATGGGCTGTAACTGCTGAGGACATACGTAAGCTCGCAAGGAATGAAGCCAGTATGCTCCGTTGGATGTGTAATGTCAATGTGAATACCCGTCAGAGTGTAAGTATCTTGAGAGAAAAGCTGAACATTAGAAGCATCAGTTGTGGCGTGCAAGAGAGACGATTGCGCTGGTATGGACATGTGGTGAGAATGGAGGAGGATAGCTGCGTGAAAAAGTGCCACACCCTAACAGTTGAGGGAACCCGTGGAAGAGGTAGGCCCAGGAAGACCTGGGCTGAGGTGGTGAGGCAAGACCTTCGTACATTGGGCCTCACCGAGGCGATGACTACGGACCGAGACCTTTGGAAATGGGCTGTGCGTGAGAAGACCCGGCAAGCCAAGTAAGATCGTTGCCAGTGCCCCTGGACTGGTTCTTGTGCGGGTGGCACATGAGATGCACCATTTTGAGCGTGGCCGTTGCCAGTACCGCCTGACTGGCTCCTGTAGGATTTTCGAGCGAGATCGTTGCCAGTGCCCCTGGACTGGCTTGTGCGGGTGGCACATAAAAGACACCATTTCGAGCGTGGCCGTTTTCGTGCGGGTGACACGTAAAAGCACCCACTACACTCTCTGAGTGGTTGGCGTTAGGAAGGGCATCCAGCTGTAGAAACTCTGCCAAATCAGACTGGAGCCTGGTGTTGCCATCCGGTTTCACCAGTCCTCAGTCAAATCGTCCAACCCATGCTAGCATGGAAAGCGGACGTTAAACGATGATGATGATGATGATGATATGTGTGTGTTTGTGTGCATGTGTGTGTGTGTGAGTATGAGTGTGTGTGTGTGAGTATGAGTGTGTGGGTGTGGGTGTGTGTGTGTGTGTGTGTGTGTGTGTGTGTGTGTGTGTAGTAGTAGAAATTTTGTGCACAAATAGAATTCTATAATCCAATCTGCTTTGTTTGGTTGTTAATTAATTTTTATACTAAGCAGTATTATTAGATATGAATCATAAAGGAAATGCAGGAGAAATAGGGATAAATACAGGTTTATGCAATAGTTCCTATGTGCTTTTCCCAATTACAGTTGTATGGTACTCTAGTATATATCTTACAAGTGGTCGACCACAATGCATCATCAGGGAACACTTTATTGTATTAAGTTACAGATAACTATATCCCAAGTTGGACATGGTTAACTATACGGGCTCCAAATAACTATAATGGTGAAAAGCACAGAGGAACTATTATATAAGCCAGTGTTTATCCTTATTTCTCCTCAGTGTGTGAGTACACACACACACAGTTACATACATACCTGCATATATATATATACACACACACACACACACACACATGAACACACACACACGTGTGTGTGTGTTGGATGTAGGATGAATGAATCTAGTGTAGGTTCTATGACTATTTAGTAATAGCACAGTCTCTCAGAAATTCTATGGTGGTGTTTGGTGTATTGGAAGATCACTGGAAGTAACCCCATAGCTTTTGCTAATGTATGTCTCTAGAGGATGGTCTTTCTCATATAAAACTAGATATGCAGGGAATGGCATAGAACATTTTGAATGGAATTGGTAGACAGAGACTGAAAGAAGTTTGTGATGTGTGTGTGTGTGTGTGTGTGTGTGTGTGTGTGTGTGTGTGTGTGTGTGTGTTTGTGTGTTTGTGTATATGTTTGTGTGTGTGTGCTTGTGTGTGCATGCGTGCATGTGTGTGTACGTGTGTGTGTGTATGTGTGTTTGTCTTGACATAGTGTGTTAGTTGTAAATGAGTGTCATCGCTTGCAAGCAGCGATTTTTGTTTCCAGTCTTCCCTGAAAATATATCTAGTCATGGGGCAATATCAATTTACTTGGAATCAGGTGAAAGCTGGTGACAGTAAGCATCTGGTTGAAGAAAATCTGCCTTGATGAATTCTACATGATCCATACAAGTATAGAAAAGTGGACATTAAGATGATGATGATGAAAAGGAACTTTATGTTTTAAAGTTACAATTCTACAAAATAATTAGGTTGAAGATTACAATCAGGTTTAGGATTAAGCTTCAGGTTAGGGTTAGGATTTAGGAATAGTCATGGGCTCAGGGTTTGGGTTTGAGTTTATGGTTAAGGTTTAAGGTTAGGACCTAGGGTTAAGAGTCCAAATTAGAATTTGATGTTAGGGTTAGCAATTAGGATTAAGGTTTTCAGTTAGATCTAGGGTGTGGTTTGAAGGGAAGAGGGAACGAAAAGCTTTGAATTTGCATTACTGAATCAAAATTATCTGTGTTTAAAACATGGAAATCTAAAAAAATTTCTTAAAAATCTATCATAATAATCAAAAATTGGTTCCCATGATGTACTCAGTCCAAAACCCTTCTGCATGTTTATCCCAAGATTTACTAAGAGTTAAATAAATTACTTTGTGATTTCATCATTAATTCTCTTCTACCCAGCCAACTTTGAGTATTTCAACTAGTGTTTTTTAAACCTATAACTATTTTGAAGAAATTACATTGTAGCTCTGTGAACTGATAGACTTCTCTTCCTAATTCATTGGTATCAGCTAGAATATTTTGATTGCACTGGTTTGTTTAGAATTGAAAGAAAGGCTCCAAAATATTTGGAAAGACAATGATGATGTTTAAATGTTTACACTATATGCCTATAATATGTTATATCAACTTGTATGGTAAACTTAACAATATATGTAAACAATGCCTATGCAGAAATAAAATTTTTTAAAACACTATTATTCCATTACACATAATAAAAAATTACGAAAATGTTCAAGTGAATGCTGATATAACATTTGAAAAGACAAAGTTTGAATTAACAGAGTTCATCTTGCTATTTACTGTTAAATTTATTTATGAATCTGATAAGCTATGAGACCATTGATTTTATAGAGGATATATTATGAGACGATGCAAGTTTTCTGAGTGTTGCAGATTATTTGAGAAAGAAGGCTTATCATTTTATTATAATCTGTAGAACTAATTCTACATGCTTGTATTGGAGCACATGTGCAAAATAGAAAATATAATAAAATGAAAATGTAACTTGATAACCAATACATGTATTATGAATAAAATTTATAATCTGTTTAAAAAGGAATTAATTTCCCAATCGTATTTAGCTAAGTTAAATAACTTAGAAGTCAAGTACATCAACTTCAAATACGAGTGAATACTATGAAGTAAACTAAATAAACTGAAATACTATATAAGTGATTGCTCTTCACACTAAGTTGTAGTGCCTAATGAAGAATAATGAAGTAATTACACTAGTGAATAGCTGATCTCAAATTTATGAGATGGTTGGCTGGCATAGCAATAAACTGTGATTCAAGGTATATTATTTTGTTTGGCTGAATCAAGATACCAGAAAACAGTCTATTTGTACCACTCTGCAACTAACCACTTATCAATAGATACAATGAATATATATATATAATATATATATATATATATATATATATATATATATATATATATATATATATATATATATATATATATATATATATATATATATATATATATATATATATGTATATGTAATGTCAATGTGAATACCCGTCAGAGTGTAAGTATCTTGAGAGAAAAGCTGAACATTAGAAGCATCAGTTGTGGTGTGCAAGAGAGACGATTGCGCTGGTATGGACATGTGGTGAGAATGGATGAGGATAGCTGCGTGAAAAAGTGCCACACCCTAACAGTTGAGGGAACCCGTGGAAGAGGTAGGCCCAGGAAGACCTGGGCTGAGGTGGTGAGGCAAGACCTTCGTACATTGGGCCTCACCGAGGCGATGACTACTGACCGAGACCTTTGGAAATGTGTTGTGCGTGAGAAGACCCGGCAAGCCAAGTAAGATCGTTGCCAGTGCCCCTGGACTGGCTCTTGTGCGGGTGGCACATGAGATGCACCATTTTGAGCGTGGCCGTTGCCAGTACCACCTGACTGGCTCCCGTAGGATTTTCGAGTGAGATCGTTGCCAGTGCCCCTGGACTGGCTTGTGCGGGTGGCACATAAAAGACACCATTTCGAGCGTGGCTGTTTTCGTGCGCGTGACACGTAAAAGCACCCACTACACTCTCTGAGTGGTTGGCGTTAGGAAGGGCATCCAGCTGTAGAAACTCTGCCAAATTAGATTGGAGCCTGGTGTTGCCATCCGGTTTCACCAGTCCTCAGTCAAATCGTCCAACCCATGCTAGCATGGAAAGCGGACGTTAAACGACGACGATGATGATGATGATGATATATATATATATATATAATGTGTATATATGTGTTTTTATATTATTAATAAATTCATAAACTCATCAATAATATACTCAGGAAATCAATATATAATATTTTGAAAGACATACATCCACCATGACACTGCAAGATAATAAATTTTAAATTTTAAATATAAATATACGAAATATAAATATCAATATATATAAAAATCTGAATATAGATAAATATATGTGTGAATATATATGCGTATAAAAATTTATGCGTAATTAAGCATGAATATTGTAAAGTCTAAAATATAAAATATAAAGGAACCTAAAATTTAAAGAGTTAAATATCTTACGATCGTTTCGTGGATATTACTATAATCACAAAGTGATCTAAAGATCGTCTTATTACCAGTAATTCCGCTCTTCAGAGATGCATTAAGAACCAATAGTATATATATATAATATTAAACCGTTAGAAATATTTTAAAAATTAAAAATAATAATAAAATATATACTGTCCTTTCTATAAATTGCCAAATTAACCCTTCTGAAATATGTAAAGTTCATTCCTTTCATCCTTTGTTGAAATTTCAAGTGTTAAACACTTATTTGTATAAGAATTGGTATATTTTTTTCTAAATGTATAGAAGACCTCGGCAAAACTCATCCTGCTATTAGACGTGTTGGTAATCCTATAAATCCGATCCAAGTTTGAAAATTCATCCACCGCGAATATTTCAACATTAAATTTTAAATTTGTATCTCTTTATTACCCACTAGGGGCCAAACAAAGAAAGGGACAAACAATCTGATTGGGGTCAGATAAAACATATGGGGTTACAAAAAATATGAAACAATTAAAAATTCGGTGATTAAAAAATATAAAATAAAATCGAAAATCGGATGTTACAATAAACAACACACAAAACAATATAGACAGATGAAGTGGGGGACTGGGTTACGCTCCGACCCCACGAGCCCCATCCCACCACTGACACTTTCGAAGACACCTATGGCGTATTCAATTGGACTCTTTCACTCGCAACTCTCGAGCGACATATTTCCATCTTGATTGAAACATTTTCTCCGACAAAAAATTTCTCACCACTCGTATTTTTCTTTTCAAATGAAAAGAAAAATATCTCACCAGACCTTGACTGGAGATGAAAGTGCCCGTCTTGTTCCCTTCCATTCTAGTCTTCCACACAACCTCTTTCGCTACTGCTACTGTAATGAGGAAACATTTCTTACCTTCGTTTGATAACAAACTTGGCGGGTCAATTTTTATAATTGACTCAGCCGACAACTGTACTCTTCCTTCACTTAACATTAGGTGTTCCACGTAAACCCACATTTCAGAGACCTCCGGACACCGTACAATAGCGTGCGGGACGGTTTCCCTATCCCGCCCACATCTTGGACAGGTCGGTGATATCTGCGTTCCATGTCTTGCAAGTTTATCGCGAACGGGCAAGGCTCCTCTGTAGCATTTCCAGGTCAAAGACATTTGGACATTATCCAACGACTTCAACCCGAATGTACGGAAGAACAGGCTGTCGAGTTCAATAAATCCGAGACCCAGAGTCGTTCCCAGGTCATCGTCACATTCTGCCTCTACTAACCCTCTATAAAAGAATGCTGTAGAACCCCCGCTGCCGGCGTTGCCTGAGCGTCGGAATAGCAGGAGAGCCTTACGACACTCCGTGTACCATAGTCTCAACCTCGGTCTACGAAAGCACCAAGCTTCCTTTGCACTCATACCGGCGAAGTTGGGGAACATTTGTCTTGCCAACGGAGACCACACCTGGTCACCATCCAGGAGTATCCAAAGATGCCTCAACCTCAACGCATGTCTGCGCATCATCAACCAAGGCATCCCTAAACCTCCCTTTAACGGTTTCTGGCAACAGATAGAGCGTCTCACAAGTGGCTTCGAGCCCCTCCACAAAAAGTCAAAGAGCTGTCTTTCCAACTTGGTCAACCACGAATCAGGGCAAGGAACGACGGTCAGGCGGTAGGTAATAACCAATGCGATAAACACATTGGCTACCTCCGCCCTCCCTTTCAAGGACAGCCTTCGCCAAGACCAACTCTTGGCTATACCGGCTATCTTGCTCAACACCTCTGCCCAGTTCTTCTCCACCTGGAGGTCTGGACCAAACCAAACCCCCAGCAACTTAACCGGCCCCTCCGTCCAGCGTCCTACGACGCTATCCGAAGACATCGACTTGCCCCTCCAGGTGCCGAGTTGCAAGCCGACTGACTTATCCCGATTAATCTTTGCTCCTGCCACCGTCTCGTACTCCTCAATAACTTTGCCTACTTTACATAGGCGTGTCATTGTGGTCACGCTGATGGTGATGTCGTCCGCATATGCTGTAACAAACTCCTCCATGCCCGGCGCTCTCGGGATCTCCCTCAGTTTTCTCAGCAGCGGCTCCAGAGCCACCACGTACAAAAGCGGAGAGAGTGGACACCCTTGACGAACCGAACGTTTGATGCAGAACGGTTTAGAGAGAAAACCGTTCACCCGAACTATCGAGTCAATGTTGTGGTACAATTGAATGATCCACCTGAGGAAACCGACGCGCAAGCCAAACCTCGCAAGAACACTCACCAGGTACTGCTGGCCGACCCTATCAAATGCCTTAGATTGGTCTACATGCACCAAAGCCCCCCCCCCTCTGCCAGTCTTAGTCCCAAAATTCTCTATGGTATAGCGGATAAGGTGGAGATTATCCTGAATGGTCCTATCAGGGATGGCACAGGTCTGTGCCTCCCCAATCAAACCATCCGCGACACGCGCCAACCTTTTCGCTAATACCTTGGCCAAAATCTTCACTTCTGTATTTAGCAGAGTGATGGGCCTAAAGTTTTCTAAACAATCCCCATTGTTCGGGTCCTTCCTGACCAGTATCACTACTCCCCGGCGCACAGATCTGGGGATCCACCCATTCTGTTGCCAGTTCGTGGTCAACAGGTGTCCGAACAAGTCTGGCATACTTTTATATAATTCATAGGGTAGGCCATCAAGTCCCGGCGATTTGCCCCTACCACAGTTCGCCAACGCCTCGATTATCTCCCCAGTCGTGATCGGCCCCTCACAAGCCTCCGCATTCGGCCCCGAGAGGCGTGGCAGCCCGGCAAGGAAGCTCTCAAGGTCTTCCCCACCACGCGGCTCACCATCACCCCCGAAAAGCTTGGCGAAGTGCTCCTGAAAGGCCTCACACATATCCTCGGGTTCGTTTACCAATACGTACTGAAGGTTCACCACAGACCGAATAATGGAGTCATTACCCCGTTGAGCTTCCACCACTCGGGCCCATCCGGCAGCTTTGATTCCTTTGCAACCCATTGCACGAATTTTTGCTCTGATAATGCTTCCCATGTGTTGGCTTTCGAGGTGCTGGTTTAGTTCCAGTCTCTTGGCCTTCACTTGGTCCGCATTACCATTGTCCATGGCTTTCTCTAACTCCTTAACTAGACCATCGCCTATTCTACATTCCTTCTTAGCTATGCCTATACTAAATCTAATCGACTCATATTTTATGGCTCGCTTAAGGGCGTACCACCATTTATTATTAATGATGGTACCTGTTAACGCCCTTTGAATTATTAGCTTGATCCGCTTTCTGTACTCCTCATTCTCCAAGAGGGACTTGTTGAGTTTCCAGTAGCCAGATCCCTGTCTATACATCTTACCTACAGTCAGCTCGTTTGTGACCATCTTGTGGTCACTATAGCTGACTGGGTAAAATTGTGGACACCTAACTGTATCTTTATCTACTTTTCTTATCAATATCCTATCTAAATAAGACCTGGAAGACCCATCGCTATTTGACCACGTCCACAGTGGTGCTTTTGGGTGTTCCAGTCTATACGGGTCTACCAGCTGAAAGTGGCTGAGCAGGTCCCGAAAGCCAGGATTCGCTGTTCTATCTGTCTGCGAGCCAACACAATCAACACGCGCATCGTCAATTGTGTTGAAGTCACCTAACACGACTAAAGAATGTGATGTCGAAAGGAATTTCCCAAGGTCACGGAAATATTGATTCTGTAAACCACTTGTATTGGGTGCATAAATTGCGACCAACCTGACTGTCTTACCACAACTAAATGTCAAATCCAGGACAACCAGCTTGCCTCCTGGATCAATAAAAATAGACTTTACCTCAGGAACCCGGTCTCTTTTTATTAAGAGCAACACAACACCCCCACCTCCCGGCCGACATGGAGAGACGTATCTCTCGTAGCCGTTCAAGAGGGGGAGCAGATCTCTTGGCCTGCTTATCCGGGCTTCTGTGGCAGCAATCACATCTAAATTTCGCGACCTGATGTCATTTAGGAAGCCCCCCTGCTTCCAACTCGACGACAGGCTGCGTACATTTAAACATCCAATTCGATCAGCCATAAGTGTCTTACCTTAATCAGTATCTGGTGGGGGGTAAACCCCCGCCTTTTCCACTCCATCTGGGGCCTGTGGAGTCGGAGGTATAAAATTCTCCGACATGATTGGTACATAATCCAATCTTGGCACCCCTATGTCTCTCCTATAGTTATTGCTGAGTACGTTAAACATTTTCCTCGTTGTTTTATACACAGCTTTTCCTTTTTTAAACTCTATCCTTTTCATTTTTTCTTTGTCGATAGTTGCTAGGTGGTTCATTAGATCTCTATTTGTGGTTCGAACCACCATTTACACACTGTCTTTTACTTTGATTCACACTTTTTGTTTTTTTTTTCTTTTTGCTTTTCTTCCGTTGGGGAGAGTTGTTTTCTTTTGTTGGACACAATAGTCCAACCCTCTCCAACCTTTTCCACTGGCACCGGTGTTTGCTCCTGTTTCTCTTCCACCATCTCTAGATTTTTTTCCTCTTCTTCTGTTTCCTTCCTTCCTGTTTCCTTCCTTTTTTCTCCATTTTTCTTCCCTTTTTCTCGAGTATCCTTCTTTTTCCCTTCTGTATCCTCCTGGTTAGTCTTTCCATCCTCCGTCTTCTGGTTGCAATTCGCCCTGAGGTGACCCTTCTTGCCACACTGGAAGCAACGAGGTTTGCGGCCATCCACTGACACGACTAGTCGTGTGCCGCCAATTGAAGAGCGGAATCACTGATAATAAGATGATCTTTAGATCACTTTGTGATTATAGTAATATCCGCGAAACGATCGTAAGATATTTAACTCTTTAAATTTTAGGTTCCTTTATATTTTATATTTTAGACTTTACAATATTCATGCTTAATTGCGCATAAATTTTTATACGCATATATATTCACACATATATTTTTCTATATTCAGATTTTTATATATATTGATATTTATATTTCGTATATTTATATTTTAAATTTTAAATTTATTATCTTGCAGTGTCATGTTGGATGTATGTCTTTCAAAATATTAAATATTGATTTCCTGAGTATATTATTGATGAGTTTATGAATTTATTAATAATATAAAAACACATATATACACATTTATTTGCTCAAAATAATTGAGCACTCAACATAAGTTCAGTTATATATTCTTTTAGAATATTACTTATAAAAGTTATATATATATATATACATATATATATATATATATATATATATATATATATATATATACAGAGAGAGAGAGAGAGAGAGAGAAAGAAAGAAAGTGAGAGAGAGAGAGCGACAGACAGACAAATAAATAGACTGACAGTGACCAAGACAGGAAGCAGAGGCTATTATGCAGATAAACAAATTAGATAGATTAAATATAACTGTTTGGGTATGAAATACAAAATATGTATTTATGTATACATGCAAAACAAGAAAAAGCAAAATGTGGAGACTTTCAGAAAATGAATGCTTAAGTATAGAAATATACTTATTTATATAAGTAGATCCAACTTACACAGAGTACAAACGACAGAGAAAATTAAAGGGGAGAATGTCGGTAGATGTAGTTCATCACAATATACAGCCTTAATGGAAACAATCAACATTGGATAAGATGAACTTCTGTCATCAGGGTACAAAAGACTTACATTTTAGGTCTTAATGCTGGAAAGTTCAAAGATGGAATGTGTAAATCAGATCTATTAATATAAATGTCTATATATTTATATATAAATATTCATTTTCTGAAATATTTGCTTTCTCTTCTTTTGCATGTATACATATAAACATATTTTGTATTTCTTACCTAAACTGTTATATTTATTAGATCTAATTTGTTTATCTGCATAATTGCCTCCATATCTGTCCAACTGGATTCCTCTTATAGCCATTCTTTACCCCATGGAACTGATCTCCTGTAAAAACATCAGAGTCTAAGTTTGGCTCATTTGAATACTACTGTTTTCTATACTGAGAATCTCTGATGAATCTCATCTGTGGAATATATATATATATATATATATATATATACGTACATATGCATGCATGCATATTAGCATCTTCAAAATTCGGCTGAATAAATGGACACACATGAATAAGACAACAGAAGAGTATTAAATGTCTTAATAAATGTCTTAATCTGTGCTATATATTTTCTCACACTACAAAGTCTTTTACATTCATATAAAACTGAGATGTGTGAGTGTGTGTGTGTGTGCGCACGTGTGCGTGTGCGCGCCTGTGCGTGCGTGTGTGTGCGTGTGTGTATTTCCAAATTTAAATCAGAACACAACATAGGAACAGACGGAAAATTCAAACATTCTTTATCAGTTATCATCCAAAAGATCTTTACAATTTCAGGCCTTTAATGATGATATTGTTCACTTTTAGAGGCATCAAAAGTGAGAAGCTGCTGGGAATGGTGAGCGAATGTTGAGGACAATGATGAAAACAAACACAACACATGTGTGAATATACAAAATAAATAAAATAAACATGTAATAAAACTGTAATACAAACAAAATAAAACTGTGCACCTCTAACACAAGACAAATATATGAGTAATGGAAAGGGGTAAGAAAATGTCTATTAAGACTGGAATTGAAAATGGGAACAGATGGAGAAACAGAATGAGCATTGATAAACAAACAAACCATGTTGAAAGCAGAGAAGGAAACAAGAGAAACATGACTAAACGAGTGAAGAGTCAAGTGGAAAAAGAAATGAAAGAGAGGAATGAGAATGGTCGCAGGTCACATGGTAGTTGGAGGAAAGGCAAAAAGTGATAGATGATAGAGAGACAGAAAGCAAAAGAGCAGGATGAGGACAGTGGCGTAAAGAAGTGCCAAGCTTTAATTGTGGGGGATACCAGTGGAAGGGGTAGACTCAGGAAAAATCTGGGATGAAGTGGTGAGAAAGGATCTTCATATGCTGGGCCTCACTGAGGAAATACCAAGGGATTGGGAGATGTGGTGATTTGCTGTACTTCACAAGACAGGTCAAGATAAGTAAAATCACTGTTTTCCATACACACAGGCTTGTCCTTTCAGGTACCAGTACCACATAAACAGCACCCATGCTTGAAAACTGTAAACACACCCATGCCAGTGCAGCATGAACACACCCATGCCTGTGGCATATAAAATCACTGTCTTCCATACACACAGGCTTGTCCTTCGTGTGCAGGTACCACTTAAAAACCATCTGTGCTGGTGTTGTATTGATGCACCCATGCTGGTGCTACACAAACATATTCGTACCGATGGTACATAAAAAGCACCCAGCAGACACTGCTAAGTGGTTGCCATAAGGAAGGGCATCCAGCTGTAGAAGCTATGCCACAACAGACAGTTGGTGTTTGGATTGCACTGTGTTAGCTCCATATCAAACTGTCTAACCCATGCCAGCATGGAAAGAGGGTGCTAAACGATAATGATATATATATACTTTATTTGTGAGTCAAAGAATATTTATCCACCAATGCAGTGTTGAGCACTCATTTACATTGTGTGTGTGTGTGTGTGTGTGTCTGTCTGTCTGTTATGTGTGTGTATATATGTGTGTGTGTGTGTATATATATATGTGTGTGTGTGTATATATATATGTATGTATATATATATATATATATATACATATGCATATATATTTATGTATGTATATGTCTGCATGCATATTTATGCATGTATATGTATGTATGTATATGTATGTATACATATATGTCTATATATGTATATATACATACATAAGTAGATACATATATGTATATATATATATATTCATGTATGTATATTTATGTGCATATATATATATATGAGTGTGTGTGTGTGCATATAAATGTGTATACATATGTATATATATATATATATATATATATATATATATATATATATATATATATATATATATATATATACATATATCTTGTATATTCCTGGATAATCTTCTTCTGCAAGTGTCATTCACATTAAGTGATTGGGAATTCTTTAAACAGTTGGCCACATCCTTATCACACTTCCATATCATTATAGGTTTCTTTCTTGCACACTATATCTGACTCTACCTGTATTCAATCTTTCTCTCAGCACATTTGTACTATGTTGTTTATCCACCCAAAACAGCACACATCTAGCAGAGTATACCGTTTTTATTTCTTTCAAGATTTCTCACAACCTTGTGAAAAAAATCCCCATAGAAAATGATTTATAAGTTACAAATTTGATGACACTATCTAATCAATAATGACAGTGAGTATTGGATATTTTGCCAAGCTGCTAAGACAATTAGCAATTATTTCAATCAGTTGAGACAATAAATTCAATAAGGTTAGTTAAGCAGTCACAATTTTCTATGCTGGTCATTGTTTCATTTTAATACCCCAGAGAGTACATATAGAAGCTACATACCTTAACTGTTTCTGTGACCATATTTCTAATAAACATATTGTTTAGTCCCCCTCCTATCAATTCTTCTTTGCAGAGTTGGCCTCGGGCACCAGACCCTGTGGGGGCCCCAAATTCATTTCCTGAGATCAGCTCAAGGCCACATTCCTCCACTGCCTTATTGACTCAACTGGGAGACAACTACCAAGGACTGCCCAAAGTGGCAGCATGTTATTGCCAAGCAAACAGACCAAATGGAAAGTAACAGATATCAAGAGGCAGGGATCAGACATTGAATACACAAGGAGCAACTCACACTTCATCATCCTTTACCAACCCTCCACTGCAATAAATTACCTCGGGTTTTCTATATCGCCCTTGGCCTGAACAGCCACCTCAGGCACTGGCAATCTTCACACCCATCAGAATGAAGAAGCTCGATGCAGATTAACCACACTTGTTGTTGGCACTCTGTCGCTTACGATGTCGAAGGTTCCAGTTGATCCGATCAACAGAACAACCTGCTCGTGAAATTAACATGCAAGTGGCTGAGCACTCCACAGACACGTGTACCCTTAACGTAGTTCTCGGGGATATTCAGCGTGACACAGTGTGACAAGGCTGACCCTTTGAATTACAGGCACAACAGAAACAGGAAGAAAGAGTGAGAGAAAGTTGTGGTGAAAGAGTACAGCAGGGTTCGCCACCATCCCCTACCAGAGCCTCGTGGAGTTTTAGGTGCTTTCGCTCAAACCCGGTCTGGGAATCGAAACCGTGATCCTATGACCGCGAGTCCATTGCACCTCCACTAATTAACCACACAGATACCATTTAATTCCATTACCACCACTGACGCAACTGCTGCTGTCACCAATGACAGTGACTGTTTATGTGTTTCAATGAATTTTGAAAATATTGAGGAATTTGAAATGAATGGCAAAAATAACCACCTTTTTTATTATTATATATCTAGCCAGAGTCATAGATTGGCAGAGCCATTGAGGCCTTCTTAGAAAATACTTTGCAGTGTTTGTTCTCACTCTTTACACTGTGTGTTCAAATCCTGATGAAGTCAACTTTACTTTTCATCTTTCAGGGGCCAGCAAAATCAATTAAATTCATATCCATAATTTCTAATCTAGTACCTGTATAAGAAATTATCAGCAAATAACTTCCAAAAATATTTTTCTTGATAGCATTACGACAGAGTGTTTTAAATGAGAAATTTTGTATTGTGTTCTTTCATCAGAATATTTTCTACCTGCTTTTACACAACCACGTTTTCACACACACATCTTTCATGTCAGTGCAAAAAAAAAAAAAGAAAGAAAGAAAATCAAATCTTCAGAAAGTATCTCTTATGATTTTGAACTACCTATTCTATGGTAAAACAAACCTAGATTAACTACTATTTTTGATTACTTAGAAATCAAAACCAATTTCTCACATGATGCTTATCTTCTGTCAGTGAACCACTGAGATCATGCTGGATTACTGCATTGCAATATATAATGGCAACTACTCCATATCATATAGACGAGGGTTTCCACTGGTAAGCTACTGAACATAAATATTATTGATGTTTTACATCTCTCTATGGCTATGGCATATTATATAACACTATCATTGAATTGTAATATGTATATACATGTACATATGTATATACATTCATACATATAAAGTTCCAGGCTTTAAGGGTATCATGAAAAGCCTTGTTGGAGACCCAACCTTCTCAGTACATTACAGGACTTAGAAAAACTGAAGGACTGAAATGAGTGTGCGAATCCTAGAGGGCACATGAAAAACAACATTCGAGCAAGGTCATTGCCAGTGCCGTTGGACTGACTCCTGTGCAGGTGGCACGTAAAAAACATCATTTGAGCATGGCCATTGCCGGTACTGCCTGACCGGCCCTCGTGCTGGTGGCACATAAAAGCACTCACTACACTCTTGGAGTGGTTGGAATTAGGAAGGGCATCCAGCAGTAGAAACTCTGTCAGATCAGATTGGAGCCTGGTGCAGCCATCTGGCTTGCCAGTCCTCAGTCAAACCATCCAACCCATGCCAACATGGAAAGCGGACATTAAACGATGATGATGATGATAGTATTGGGTTGTCCAGAAAGTTCGTGCCAATTTATAGTAGCTTACCTTTCGACTTATTTTAGAACACGTTGAGTCCATAAAATAGGATTTCACTACACTTCCATTTAGAGCACAGTTTAAGCTATCTTTTCATAGAAGAAGGTTTATGTTCCTATAACCTGCGTTAATTCTGTAACCCTTTAAAATGGAAGATAAGAAAGTTCATTTTTGGCACTTGATGCTTTTCTTTTTCCATAAAGGGAAAAATGCCTCACAAGCAACCATAGAAATATGCGCAGTTTACGGTGATGTTTCTTTATCTGAAAGAACTGTACGGAAGTTGCTCGCAAGGTTCCAAGCTGGAGATTGTAGCCTTATTGATAAAGAGCGATCAGGCAGACCATCCACTACAGATGATGACCAAATCAAGTCATTAATTGAGAATAACCCACATTGCACAACCCGAGAATTGGCAGAAAGCCTCAACCTATCGAAAGCCGTTGTTCATGAGCACCTGGTAAAGCTTGGGTACACAAATCGCTACAATGTTTGGGTACCACATGAGTTGAGTGAGAAGAACCTTTTGGATTGCATTTCCATCTGTGGTTCACTTTATAAACAGAATGAAAACGCATCTTTTTTAAAGCAAAATGTGACAGGTGATGAGAAATGGATTATCTACCGAAATGTTCAGAGAAAGCAATCCTGGAGTAAGCAACATGAGCCACCCTTAGCCACCCCAAAAAGCAGGTCTTCACCCTAAAAAAGTTTTGCTTTGTGTCTGGTGGGATTTGAAAGAAATTCTGTACTATGAGCTTCTCCCAAGTACCCAGACAATTAATTCTGAGATATACTGCACACAACTGGACGAGTTAAAAGCAGCAATTCAAGAGAAACGTTCAGAATTGGCCAACGGGAAGGGTGTTGTTTTCCAACATGATAATGCAAGACTGCATGTTTCTTTGGGAACCAGACAAAAATTGCTGCAGCTCAGCATATTCACCAGATATTGCTCCTTCGGATTTCCATTTATTCAGGTCTCTGCAGAATAGTCTTAATGGTAAAAATTTCAATTCCTTGGATGACATAAAAGGATACCTTGACAAATTCTTTGCCATGAAACCACCTCAGTTCTGGGAAGAGGGTATTTTCAAGTTAAAGGAAAGATGGAGACGCATTGTGCAACAAAATGGTTCATATTTGGTTGATTAAAAATGTAATGGCAAGTATTTATTGACATTTTTCTGTCCTTTAAATATCGGCATGAACTTTCCAGGCAACCCAATAAAAGTGAACATTGAACAATGAGAGTGATGATGATGACAATAATGACAACGATGATGACAATATTAATGATATTGATGATGATGATGACAATGATAATGAAGATGGCGATGATGATGGTGATGATGACATTGATGATGATGATGATGATGACGACGATGATGATGATGATGACGACGACGACAACGACGACGACGACGACGATGATGATGATGATGAGGATGTTACAAATGCCGTTTTGATTAGATCACTAATTTAACGTTTTTTGTGAAGGGGAGAAACTAATTAATATTCTGTTAGTTCATACCAGTAATAGTTAAAATCGAATTGTAAAATGATGTTTAATCTATTTATCTTATAGAAATGCAGCTAATAAAAATCACAAAATCTTAAAATCATATCTACCATTTTGATGTTAACTGAATTTCTTCGGTGTGATGCCAAATTTCTGATTATTTGTGAAATACACTGAGGTTCACCAATCAGAAAAGGTAGTGAAAGAGATCAAAGTAGATACGGTTCTTCAAATGTGAAAAGTAGTGAGGGGAGAAAGGTAATAAATGTTCTCACAGAATCGTTTTCCTTTTCCCATTTCAAATCTATTTTTCTTTTCAAATCAGTTCTGAGAAGAAAAAAAACTAAAATTAAAAACTACTTGTATGTTTAATATCTTTCTCTCTTTCTGTAGCAAGGGAAAATCTGTACCTATCCTCCTTCTCTCTTTCCTTCATCCTCTCTTTCTCTCCTTCCTTCTCTTTTTTTTTTCTCTATTTTTGTTGTGCACTACTTTTATTGATTGAAAAAATATCTCTATCTTGATTTGCGCAAATAATCTGAAATTCTGCACCACACTGAAGAGATCCAGCTAAGATTGAAATACATATATGTGACGGGAATTTTATATTATTTATTATCTCCATTCCTACAAAATAAATAGATTAGATCTAGTTCTGAAATTAAATGTTAATTATTATTGCTACGAAGTAGCTAAATTTGAAAATAGCTTCTTTCTTTCACAAAATGTAAAATGGACAGTCAGTTGCTACCTCTATTAACAATGACAGTGGTTAGACAGAATTTATCATTGTATTTGTTTAAAGTCATTAATAGTACTTTTATTAAATGTAGTCTGATGGTTATCATTTATTTTATCATGAAAGTATCAGTAAGAAGAATATGAAGAACAAAGTACTTTTCTCAAGCAAGTTACCATATATGTACATACAGTAGGAGTGGCTGTGTGGTAAGTAGCTTGCTTACCAACCACATGGTATGGTTCCGGGTTCAGGCCCACTGCATGGCACCTTGGGCAAGTGTCTTCTACTATAGCCTCGGGCCAACCAAAGCCTTGTGAGTGGATTTGGTAGATGGAAACTGAAAGAAGCCCGTCGTATATATGTATATATATATATATATATATATATATATATATATATATATGTGGATGTGTATATGTTTGTGTGTCTGTGTTTGTCCCCCCAACATCGCTTGACAACCGATGCTGGTGTGTTTACATCCTCGTAACTTAGCGGTTCGGCAAAAAGAGACCGATAGAATAAGTCCTGGGGTCGATTTGCTTGACTAAAGGTGGTGCTCCAGCATGGCCACAGTCAAATGACTGAAACAAGTAAAAGAGTAAAAGAATATATCTATTATGTTTGCAATTTGGAGCCAAAATTATTCCATGATCAGATGCTCTTCTTGATACTGGTCTTTTTAGTCACAATTTCCAAAATGCAGAAATATGTCTGGGGGAGGTTTGCACAACACTACTTCTGCTGGCTAGGACACATCATGCATATGCTTCAAACATATCTCACCCTTCAACTCCTCTTTGTGGAATTGGCCTCAAGCACCAGATACATGGAGTCCCAGATTCTGCCGGGGCTCCACCAGCTCCAAGCCACTCCCTTCCACTGCTCCATTGATCCAAATGTCTGGAAGATAATTGCTAAGGGCTGCCCAAGGTGACTGTATGTCATTGTCAAGGGAACAGACCAGATGGAAAATAACAGACATCAAGAGGCAGAGATCAGATGCAAAGAGCAACTTGCATTTCCTTGTCCCCTGCCAACTTGCCCCTGTGATAAATGCTTTTGCTCTTCTATACTGCCTTTGGCCTGAACAGCCACCTCAGGCAATAGCACCATTCACACCCATCAGGGTGAAGAGGCTCAATCACTTCCTACAGATTAACTGCTCAGATCTGACTTAATACTCCTGACAATGACATACATATGTATGCACATACATACATACATACATACATACATACATACATACATACATACATACATACATACATATGCTGAATTACTGAGAAATCTGCATCTTGAGAAATTAGGCTTCTTAAAAGCAGAAAAGAGAAAGCTGATTCAAGGACTACAGATCCAAGCCATCACTGAAACTGTAAAAATCTGTAAATCTTTCCAGAAGTTTATCATTTAAGTATATAGAGCATGTCTGTACATGCAACTATATGCATGGCAATACATACATTAAACAAAACATACAAACCTGCACATATATATACATACAAAAACATTGTGTTGTCAATTTTGAAATTCCAATGATGGAGCCTTGGATCTAGGTGAGAAACTGGCCCTTTCTCTCATCATCACCATTATCACCATCATCATTGAACATCCATTGTCTATGCTGGTATGAGTCAGACAGTTTCACCAGGGCTGGCAAGCTGGAAGGCTGCACCAGACTCCATTCTGATTTGGTATGGTGTCAACGGCTGGATGCCCTTCCTAATGCTAACCACTCCAAGAGTGTAATGGGTGCTTTTATGTGCCACCGGCATGGGTGCCATTTGCATGACACCAGTATCTGCCACAACTGCGATTTTATTCGGCTTGATGGATCTTCTTCTCAAACACAGCATAATGCCAAAGGTCTTGGTCATTCGTCATTGCCTCCGTGAGGCCCAACACTCAAAATGTGCTTTTCACATGCCACCAGTATCGGCCACTTTCCCTCCATGAGGCCCAACACTCAAAAGCTGCTTTTTATGTGTCACTAGCACAAGTGCCAGTTATGTGACACCAGCATCAGCCACAACTGTGATTTCACACAACCACACAACCATGTCCGTACCTAACCACCACAACTATTACTACTACTACTACTACTTCATGAACTGTACTTTTAGAAACTTCCAATTCTTCTGCAAGTTCTCTAGTCGTGATATTTGAATTTTCTTTGATTTTTGTCTTCAAAATATCTTTAATCCAAATTTGAAGGTCTTCCACTGTAACTATCATTTTCCAAGATAAACTTTCCAGCTTTAAATTTTGCAAACCACCTTTGAACAGCTGATTCACCTGCAGCATCATCACAATAAACTTCACAAATGTTTTTGCAAATCTTTGCATCATTTTCTCCTTTTTTAAAAAAGAAAAGCATTACAAAACAAATATGAAATTTTTGGTTATCTATTTCAAATATCAATAAAGGGTAACTGGAATAAAAGATAAATCTGTTTTTATTCAGAAACAAAGAAGAGATGCACAACCACTTCAAGCAATGCCAAAGTTTTAACTGTGTTACATTTCAGGTATGTTCAATAAAGTGTTCAAAGATTTAGCTTAAAAATGCTCAGAACTTTCTGGACAACATAATATTATTCACAAGACATTTGAGTAGGATGGGTTGTCTGTTTCCTTTATCTGTGTATTGATTATGTCTTTCTGTAGTTGAAGTGTTAAGATCATCATTATTCCATTGAAACATGCTTTGAAATCCTCTGTTCATAGACTCAGTGCCTATTTGTAATTATCATCATTCTATGATTGTCTCCATTTGCATATAATTGATATATCATTCAAATGTTGAAAGCTGCCTTACCCTAACTGTTAAAGGTCTTATTCCTCAGAAGAGTCAACTCCAAAATGCCAGTGTGGATAACATTAGTTAGCGTAGAGCTTTTGATGGCCTCCTTGGTTGGTGGGGATGGCGACAGAGAAAGATATTTGAAAATGGAAACTTGTGTTGATGTATCTCAGTCGTGTGTAAAGTTATTAATTTTATGCTATGAGGGCAAAGAATTCACTAGCACTCAACAATGAAGGTGCCAGTTGATCCAACAAATGGAACAACCTGCTTGTGAAATTAATGTGCAAGTGGCTGAGCGGTGTACAGATACCTCTACCCTTAATATAGTTCTCAGGGAGATACAGTGTGACACAGAATATAGCAAGGCTGACCCTTTGAAATATAGGTACTTATACATTTTTACCAGCTCAGTGTACATGAAATGAAGTGTCTTGCCAGGTGACTCATGGCTATAATCATGAGCTGAATAGCCCAACCACTCAGCTATGATCTTTTATAAACACACACACACATACATATATGTGTGCCTGTGTGTGTATATATTATGTACATACATACATATATATATATATATATATATATATATATATATAAATCTATGTGTGTGTGTGTGTGTAATATAATATACAGGGTAAATTGTCAGCATTTCATATGTTTAATTTCACGCATGCACAGTTTGTTTTTGATTTTGTCGACAACACAGTAGAGTAGGATCAGTTGGGCACCATCTGTGAGAAAAACAGCACCATGATGTAATTCACTCATCCAGAAATCTGGAAACAACATGCTGTACTGCTTGACATTCGCACTGGAAGCTCCAATACAAACATTTCAGAGAGTTTGTGTGTCAATCTGAGGACAGTGCAGAGGATTTGGAAAGAGTTGGATGAGTCTAAAGGTGATTACAAAGGTATGGCAGTTTGGAAAACTAACTTTGATCATTCTGATAAGAAAAGAACACCTGAATTTGTTGGTGAGATCCAGGCCATGATTGACAATGATTCCTTTCTGCCAGGATCAGATGGGGAACACACAGAACAACCATTGGCTTACCATGTCTCCAAAACATGTACTGAGAGTGATAAAAATCAAACATCCAATCAACATCATGGTATTTGGAGTGATCACTAGTGATGGCGATATTATGCTTCCATTCATCTTCCCACATAGCCTCAGACTCAACACAGTGGCCTACATCAAATGCCTGGAAGAGGTAGTGCTGCCCTGGGTCAAGAGAGTGACTTCTGGAAGACCCTATGTCTGGCAATAGGACTTTGCACGATGCCACACAAGCAGGGACACCCAGTCATGGCTGTCAGACAATTTCTGTGACCACATCACCCCTAATATCCGGCCCCCTAACTCCTCAGACTGCAACCCCTTTGATTATTATGTGTGGGGTGCAATTGAGTGAGAGACCAACAAAACTCCTTGTTTTACCAAAGATGAACTGAAGGCAAGGATTATGGCAGTATTCACCAATTTAAACAAGGATACCACCTAGAAGAGTTGCAGGAGATTCCGAAATCGTCTGGAGGCTATGATTGAAGCCAGTGGCAATTTTGCTAAATAAATTTACTCTTTAGTATTTCAAGATTTTGGTAAATATATCTGTTAAAATGAGTTGTCAGTGTTATTTTTATTTTTGCCTAATTTAGACGACAATCTATTTACCCAACACTGTATATATGATGTATGTTATGCCACACACAACCTCCTGATACCACCAACAGGCTCCAACAGTCAGTGTGTGATAGCTCAGAAGACTGTTGGCAAGCTCAGCAAATCAGCTTGCTTAGAACAGAAGAAGCAGTAGTTAAAGAAGTCAGAAGAGTTGAAAATAACAAACAAAACCATTGAGCATAACCAAAATAAAAGAACTTTAATTAAAAGGGAATAAACATTTATGAAATAAATAGACAGTTCTTTAGAGAATTTTTAAAGAGTTCTTTTACCTCTGAAATGTATAGACTTCGTTTAGTGAGCTCTTCTTTTATTCATTTGTCTAATGATTTATTTTCTACCATTTTTCTTTTACCTTTTTTTTCGACCAGAATGTTGTTACCTCTGAATTCACATTACCGTTTCACATTCTTTACATTACCTAGATCACTGTTCACATTAACTACCAAAGCTAACTTCCCCCTCAACACCAAATACTGTGTCAACTGTTCAATATGAAATTGCCCAGCACCATCACACACATTGACTGCCTCAGACTGACAGCATGGCACCGACTACTACATAAAACCATTCACATTGGCTTTCAGCACATTACATGTCAATGTCACACGTCGTCTTCCAGTAGACTTCACCGCCACCTCTTCACATCAGCATCCAGCATGAACTAACTCACCACATGTTAACTAGTAGTCTTTATAGTTAACCCACACAGTAAAAAGCATGCTAAAATCATGCCACAACAAAGAATTATTTTTTCCGTCTTCACTTACAAAACCAGAGAGCGATGTTCTAATTCGTGTTGTATGAATGAGAAATTATCTGAATATAATTTTTCGTTTGTAACAATATATATATATAATATATATACATATATGATATGTGTAGGTGTGAATATATCATCTCTTTTGATAAATCATGTAATTATGTGTTTGCACAAAATAATCTGTGAAGGTGCATGTGTGAGTGAGTGAGTGACTCTCTCTGTGTGTGTGTGTGTGTGTGTGTGTGTGTAAAGTTTCATTCATATATACTGAGGTCCACATTTATCTTCATTTTGAAGACACAGTTGACAATAACTTTTGCTGAAGACATGATAATGGTTATTGAAGAGTTGCTGTATATATTCAATCACTGATGAAATCAAATTATCATATATTTCCTCAGAAGGTGATAGAATATATTTGCTAATAGCATTTTAGGTGCACTTAATCATATTTATCCTTGCCTGACTATGATTAGTGTAGGTTATGACTTTGAATAAGTTTTCATACCATGGTGAGATTTGAAACCTGACATTTTGGGGTTGACTTTTCTGAGGAATAAGACCTTTAACAATTAGGGTAAGGCAGCTTTCAACATTTGAATGATATATCAGTTATATGCGAATGGAGACAATCATTGAATAATGATAATTACAAATAGTTATTTCTTATATTGGCACAAAACCATACAATTGTAAGACAGTAGTATAGTCGACTGAAACAACTCGAGTACATGTATGTTTTTTTATTTATTTATTTATTTGTTTGTTTATTTATTTTGTCAAATATAGTGAGATGAACAGCAAAATTGACTCCAATGAGATTTCACCTTCAGACATCAATGCACAAAACAAAATACATGACACGTAATTCTACCATTTTCACTACCCCCGCAGTCTTAGAAAGATATGTGTTAAAAACAGTACAAGAGAAAATTTAGAAATGAATACAAGAAAGAAAATTGTAAGCCTGACTTGTAATGAAAAATATGCAAAAGATTCCAGAAACATATGACAGTGTTATAACTTGACCTGACCTACAATGTTTTAGAGCCAAAATAACTTCTGACTTGTATATTTAGAGAAACATGAAAGAAGGAGTCCGGTGAAAATATCACGAAGAATGTAGTAATCAGACATAACCCTTCTTAGAGTAAAATTAACAGAAGGAGAATAAAAGAAAGGTAGCAGAATTTTTATATTCTCTATATTTGAAAAACTGGCTGTAACTGATGAAAAACACAAGACAATATAAGGTTCATATGCAGACTGGAAGTAATACAAGAGAAAAACTGAGAGGGAGAAAAAAAGTGAAATGGAAAGAGAAAGAGAAGTGGGTGGAGTTTTGGTGCAGGAAAACACTGAGGTGAGAGAAAAGCCAAAGGATAAAATGAGATTTTTAAATAATAGTCTCCTCAACTAGAATTAAAGATATCCAGTGGTAAGAATAGCAATTCTTTCCATTCGTGTTGCATTGCACATAAGCTTATTTCAGGACAATACCAATAACTGACAGTTTTTCTGAAAAAAGTTTGCTAGTTCCTTGCTCAAACATTCTCTCTCTGTTTTGGAAGATAGGGAGAGTGCATATGACTCCACTCCACTCAACCATAAACCTTCTCATAGCTCAATTTAACCAACTTAGAGAGCTTACATATTTTACCAGAAACTTTCTTTAAAGTCAAAAATTTGTAGCGCCATGGGATGCTACAAATGGTGTGAGAGTAGACTACAGGCAGATAATTCCTGTGGGAAGAAATCTGGTCATTCAGGCTGGGGTATGGGGAAAGACTTTGTGGATATGTGTTTGTCTTTGATGCAACATGCGATACTGGAAGCAATAAAGACTCCTTTTGGTCATGAATGACCATGGAATTACTCCCAGAAAGTTCCCTTCTAAGGCATAAATCCAGGCAAGGTTGTTTTATAGAAGACCAGTAGTTGCCTTGCAAAATAGTCTTTTTTCTCCATGCCAACGATGTTATCCAAGGGAAAGGCTAAGGTCAATACAGCTTTGCACCAGTGACATTACAATTCATGAATGAATGAACTGGTCTTGCTCATGTGTCTTGCTCAAGCACACAAAACACAGCTTGATTCAGGATTTGAACTCTTTACCACGTGATTGTGAGCCCAATGATTTAACCACTGAGCCATGTGCAATATTGCATGCATATAAGAGCATAGGTGGCACAGTGCTATTGAAGAGTCTGGCACCTATTGTCTTGTCCAGCTTTGCTTTGAGCACGTCCTTCATTAAGGCAAATACTTCAGTCAGAGAGAGGGAAGGTATGAGAGGGAGGTTGAAAGAAGGAGGGAGAGAGAGGGAGAGGAAGATGTGTGAGATATCGACTCCATTACTTGGCTTCTGCTTAATTTATTAACACTGAAAGTTTGAAAAACAAAGTTACCTTCAACAGAAACTTGGTATTGAACTCAGAGTACAGCCAGCCAGAAGAAATACCACAAATATCTGTCCTAATAACTCTGCAACTTCATTGCCTACATCATAAAATGTATTGGCCATTTTGTTATACTGTTTCAATCTATGTGTGCTTCATCATTTAACATATATATAAAAAAAAGCACTGATATTAAGATAAATACGATGCTGACAAGACCAGATTGAAAATGTTGATTAACTGCTGGTCAAGTGAACAAAACTGGTAAATAGTGAAAAGCTCTAAATATGGATTGTCAAGAAACAGCTTGATTCTTGTCAATGAATTGATTGATTTTCTGTAAGATTGGCAACTATTTTATTGCATTAGCATTGATCTTAGTACAGCTATTAGCAGAGAGTGTTCTGTCTGAAGACAAACACAGTATAACATTCCTGTAAAGATGAGCACCTTATTAAATTCCCCATGATGGAATCATCCATTATACTGCATATATTTGCTGAATGCTAGGACATAACCTATTTTAGATAATAATTGTTGATGTACAAAATTGGAGAAAGTCTGTGACTTTGAAGTTAGGACACAATTTATTTTAGACTGTAGCATGGAAAGAATGTCATCAAATGTAAGAGTGATATATTGATGAGATAAAAACCCCAGGTTGTCTTCGGGGGCAGGCACAGCTGTATGGTAAGAAGCTTGCTTCCCAACCACATGGGTTCAGGTTCAGTCCCATTGCATGGCACTTTGGGCAAGTGCCTTCTACTATAGCCCCAAGGTGAACCAAGACTTGTGAGTGGATTTCAAAGATGAAGATAGAAAGGAGTCTGTCACAAATGTGTGTGTGTGTGTGTGTGTGTGTGTGTGAGTGTGTGTGTGCGCGTTCGTGTTTGCCCACTACCACCAGTTGGCAACCGGTGTTGGCGTGCTTACATCCCTGTAGCTTAGCAGTATGGCAAACAGAGACCAACAGAATAATTACCAGGCTTAAAAATAATTACTGGAGTCAATTTTTTTGTTTAAATCTTTTAAGGCACTGCCCCAGCATGGTCACAGTCCAGTGACTGAAGTAAGGAAAACATAAAAGGTAAAATATCAAATATAAGCTAATTACATTGCCTCACCTCAGGTCAATATACACCACTTGACCTTTGAGTATGTTTAGCAGTGGCCACTTGGTTTCAAGACTTCAGGTTTGGTCTTCTGTCTCAGAATAACTTCTTCCCATCAGTCTTGGAGACTCCAAAAAGAAGATATTGAGTTCTAACCTTCCTATTCACACTAAGTTACATAAAATCAAAATAGATAAATAAAACATACTTGTAGTTGTTTAAATCATGACTTTACCATTTCTGCTGCCATCTTCTTTTTTGGTGAGACTGACAACTAGATTTTCACAGCACAATCTCTGCCCAGTTTCTAGCTAAATTTCCTTTTTTTTTTTTTTTTTTTTCACATTTTTAACAGGATAATGTTGATATTGATAATGCTAATATGGATGATATTGCATTTAGCTTCTGTTTCTGCGAAGACATTTTGCCCTTTTTCATTATTTTTTTTTTAAGAAATGCAATGACTATAAACAAGTTTTGATATCTAGGCTATATCTCTACTCAGAAATCACTGACAGCTTAGAAAGCAGCTATGATAGCAGTAACGGCAACAGTTATTTTTTTTTTTTTGTCTTTTTGATGTTTTATCTTTTTTGCTAACTTCTTATTTTTCACTTTCATCTCTGTTATAATATTCTTTATCAATTTTTCTTTTCTTTTTTTTTTATTAGAGGAAATGTTGGCCGTTTCAACAGGTGATACCAGTGAGGCATGTTCAATTTGAACATTTTTATATCAATATGTGCTGAAGAAATTGAGCAGAGAATAGGTAGAGAGTAAGTTCTACAGGTTACAGTTTTGTTTGAGCTGTCTATGGAAACATACGTTGCAATTTATCTCAATTTATGGAAACATAATGTCGAATATATTTTTCACAGATTATGATTGTAAACAAACTATGTTTTTCACATAGAAAGAGAAAAATTGAAGAGTTTAACAAGGATGTGTACTAGCTCTGTAATTTACTGTTGTAATGGAAGAGACAATGTCAAGACCAGTAGTTTTATTGGTTTGGAGAATTAGAAGATTTTTACACTAAGTTGTGTCTAAATAGTAGTGAGAAGGTGGAATAAAAATGTAAGGCTTGAGAGGAGCTTTGTTGGAGAGTTCTACTCTGGAGCTACAAGCAAAGTGAGCAATAGATGTGATGACTTTAACATCTGAATTCCCTGGTACATGGAGTAAGCCAAGTGGTAAGAACTCTAATAGTTTTTTGCAGCTTGAACCACTATAAGGAATTTGGTATCCACCAATTTAGCAACACATGTACTTATCTAAAACAGCTACATAGATAACCAATTGAAACTATACTTCTAGTTATGTCTTTGCAATATATTTCTTGCAGCCGAAGTCCACAATTCCCTGAGTGATTTATTTACAGCTATGACGCAGTATGGTAAATATCACCTATCACCATAAAATGACAGTTGTCTGTCTATCACTGTAATATACTAACCAAAGCTAGCATGGAATATTCTCTGTAGTCATATGCTTTGCTTGAAGTAGCTGCTGAATCTCCCTTAAATCACACTGTACCATTTTTAATAAAGAAGGATATATGAAACAATATAATCCCTGGTATACAAAAAAAAAAATAAAGATGGGATGGCTATGGTTAGAATATCTATGGTCATAGAATTTCCTGATCAGCATTGACCTGGTGTTAAATAAAAATAACAATAAAAGCACAGAACCACCAGGATAGAAAAGATGGTTATGTACACTCCATAATTTGTGAGATTTTATGTCTCACACAGCAGAACTTTCTGGTTTTCTGCTTAGAGAGTCTTCTTCACTAGCTTTGTTAAAATCTTTGCTGGTTTTTCTTAACCAAGATATTATTGTTGTTGTTGCATTAGGGCAGTGAGGTAGGGAGTAGAACCGAAGGAAGTGGCTTTATGCCAGGTGATGAGACAGTAAGAATGATAAGGGGACTGGAACAGATGTCTTGATGTAAGGGAGATACACAATTACTCCAGTTGAAAGAGAAAGAGTATGAGGGTGAAGATGGTCAGGACGTACCTTCAAGTAGCAGGAAGGTGTATAAAGGGAAGTGGTGTGGGTGGGTATGCAAGGCGATGGGAGAGTGAGAGGTAACAGGCAGATGGGTAGAGGGAGATGCAGTGAGTGGTGGACACTGGTGGAAACAAGGTCAATGATGAGTATCTTTCGGAGGGGAAGGTGGAGGGAGTAAATGTGTATCAGGGAGGTTATAGGTGGAAACTACGATGATGTGAGATGAATGGGGATGGTGTGTGAAAGGGATGCACAGTGCTAGGAACAAAGTTAGAGGCACATGAGGGTGAAAATGGTTGAAGACAGACAGCAGTAATGGGCGAGATGGCTGCTGTTGGCAAAACGTGGGGCTGAAGAGGAAAGGTGAAGAAGGTGTTCAGCAGAAATAAGGAAGTAAAGGATGATAGCAAGGGAGGGTGAGCATTGGGAACGAAATAGGTGGGGTTCTGCTTTCATAATTAAAGCAGCTGAGTGGATAATTCTGTAATTCGAAGAATGATGGAGAGGTAGATGCTAGAAAGATGAGTTACAGGAGGGAATGGTGACAGAATAAGGAAAAGATCATCAGGGATAGATTGGTTGCAGAGAATAGACATTGGGGACATGCTTTTACCTGGGTACTCTTGGTAATTACTGTCCCAGTGCACCTGCTACATATGAAATCTACTTTCTCAGTTTATCTATCCCACTGCAGCTTTCATGTGTCCATATTTTATACTGAGCCCACTTTACACAATTTCTTGGCCAGAAAATGTTTAGAAACAAATTCCTTATGAATGCAGTAGTATCTTACACTATGTCTTTCTCACTTGTTTACAACTACTTTTTAAAATGTACAAATTTCTTTTCTGCACACAGAACATGGCCATTTCCCTAATTCGAAGAGTCCTGTTTTATTTCCCTAATTCGAAGAGTCCTGTTTTCTTTCCCACTTACTAAAACTGTATTTTCCTAAGTTTATTTAAACCTTTTGGTATTCAGATTACTTTGTCAAATATAATGTTTATTTAATCACATCATTTTGAATTAATCCTGTTATTATTTTATAGCTTTAAGACTTCAAAAATGTGATTATATATTTTTGGAATAACATTGTTGGGTAGGTGTGAGAGGCCAGTTACAGCCAGTTTGAGCATAAGACAAGTAGTATATTCAAGCTGGATATGGCTGATTCAAATGCTAAACATCATCTGCACTGGCTTGGTCATGTACATCGCATGCTGGACAGGAGGATCCCAAAAGACCTCCTATATGAGTAATTGGCCACCGACAAAAGAGCACAAAGAGGACCTCAACTTTGTGTCAAGGATGTCTATTAGAGAGATATGAAATCACTTGATCTGAACATCCTGAGAAAGGAGGAGGTCGCAAATGATTTCCCATGCTGGAGGCAAATATTGTGAAAGGGATGAAGTGAGAGGAAGAAAAACAGGAATTCACCACCAAGAAAAACATGCTCGACAGAAAGACAAACCAGTAGTGCCAGCAGAGACCTCTTTCAAATGACTGCCACTCCTGTGTGGGCCTCTACAGCCACAAAAAAGGCTGCACCACCATTAGCAACTGACACAGTTTCTTCGGGCACAAATCCATGGCCTCTTGAGACCAATGGATGCCTATTACTACTGTGCTTTCAAAGACATCTAGAATTTTTTTTTAAATCCCTTACTTGAAAAAACAAGTATGGTTGGTGACAGAAATAACATCTATGCTAGACATGTCGCAATAACTTCTTGTCTAGCATAGAAAACCTGATGTTAAAATGTGTTTTTGTGTGTGTGTGTGTGTGTGTGTGTGTGTGCGCGCGCGCGCATGTGTGTGCATGATTGGGAATATGTGTGCATGAGTTTGTGTTTCCCTCTTTGCGACTTGATATGGTTTACAACTGCTTTTAAAACACACCCAGCTGTAGAGTGACTCATCATTTGAAAATGTGGATGAATAAGTATCTTACTAGCAAATAAGTGTTGGCTACAGGAAAAGCATTCAGCTATAGAAAACTCTGCCTTAATAAGTCTTATCTAATTCATGTTGGCATCGGCAAAATAGTCATCAAAATGAAGACACTTTCTCTGCTAAACAACAATGATATAGTTTTTGCTTCAACTCACTGATTTCCTCCTCTACAGAACTGGGAGAAATAGTTAAGTAGAAAGTAACCTTGTAAAATGCTTTTCAGTGCTTAATTGTATTTTTCCATATTCCAAGATAAATAAAACCTTGTCATAGCTTTACTTTTCATCTTTCTAGAATCAATGGAATAAGAGCTAGTAGGCCCAACACATTGCTTACTTTATCGCTACTAACCGGTTCATGTGTACTATTAGCTGTCATTTTTCTGTTATAAATCATCCACCAGATATCTATCCACATTTTCCATACAGTCATTGACCTGTAGATGTTCAGGCTGAGAATTGGTTTGGTTCAACTCAATCAGTCTCACAAATCTGGGACACTGCCACTTCTTTGATTTACTTACTAAAATGAAAACTGACTATACTATGTTCAACAGTGAAAATTAGCTTTGGACTTCATTCCAAGAAATCAATATTTCCTTTCACTACCAAGAAATTTGAGGTGTTTTATACTTTTCTTTTACTAGAAACAACAGAAAGAACAATTGGAATTACCAAAAGGAACTTTTTACAGGAAATTGAAAATGAACTTCTTTCTTTGGATTTAAGGTCTCCCACATATTTCTAAGTTGTCATTGACAATGAATAACTTTTAATAAAAGAATTAATGATATGTCTAGGTATGTGTATAATATGGTAAATGTGAGTTTGAAATAGCAATAGATTTATCATATAGTTCTTGTATTTACTTAAGAAGAAGAACATTCTAAAACAAATCTTGTGTGACTAGAACTGTTACTCTACAGATTAACTGAATAAGCATAGAATTGTTACTATATTGTACAATAAATTTCTAGTTTTCATCATCACACAGGGAATACAATGAGACCAATTTCTTTGTCTATCTATCTGTCTATCTGTCTGTCTGTCTGTCTATTTGTATACATGTGTGTTCATCTGTATTTGTATGTGTACATATATTTGCATATGTATGGATAGATTTGAGTACTTAGAAATGTCAGAATTTGTATAAGAATGAATGGCAAGATTTTTATTGTGTGTGTGTGTGTGTGTGTGTGTGTGTGTGTGTGTGTGTGTTTCTCATCACGATGCATTAACAATTGTTGTCAGAAAGTTGTCCTAGCACATTGGTTAGTTTCTTTATGATCACAACAAATAATCACCTACTGTTTTTTGATTTCAGCTACTAAGAATCTAATTAAAATTATGAGTGTCATATTTAATTAGTTTCTAATGAACGCTTTCCTTTAAATTATTTTCATTTTTTTTTTCTGTTTTTCTTTCTTTTGTTGCAATGCGTTAAATATACAGGGTGAGGACATTATTTAAATTAATTTCTGTCAATGATAAGTACATGCACATTGTTGATTGTTTTTACTTTAGAATCAGTGATGCAGTAGTTTGCTGGTATTATGTATTATCAAGTTGTCAGTTCTTTCATTGCAGAAATTCAGCTGGTTGAGTCATGAGGTGGGTGTTAAGTTGTATCATATGAATAACAGACTTTGTAATGTGTCAAGCATTGTCTTTAATTGGTAAGTTTTGTTAGGCTGGAGTGTTGAGCTGATGTACTTTCGTGTGACTGAACTATACCAGAGAAGGCTTGATATAAATGAAGTTTTCCAATGAAAGATACTCTCAAAGCCTGAATTTATCTAGAAATGATTTCTAATGTTAACTGATTGTAAAAGACAAGAAATGGATTTTAATGATATAACACTGATTGGTTCTGTTGTCAGCATAATGCTTTTAAAAAAAATGTTATGGCTTAAGCAGAGAAGTAAAATAACAATGAACAAGGTCAGCAAAACTAGTCAATACTCAGGTCAGACACTCATATAAATACAAGCATCAGAGAAGAGTCAAGGGAGAGGTGGTGGTGGTGGTGGTGGTAGTGGTGGTAGTGGTGGTGGTGGTGGCAGCAGTAGTGGTGGAGGTGGTGGCAGTGGTAGTAGTGGTGGTGGTGTGGTGGTGGTGGTGGTGGTGGTGATGGTGATGGTGTTAAATCAGGTAAGAGATTAAGTCAATAAAATATGAAAATGCTAAATCTGTTTGTTCGACCCTTTTGCATTTGCTTTCTCTTTCTAGCATGAGTCGAATAAATACATATTAAGGTATCATCATCTTACAGTAGAAGATCCTTTCTGTTTCTTAACTGATGAATTATTTTTATTGCAATTAAAGGATTATTTATCTGTTGATAAATGTCACTGATGTTGCTTAATACATTCATGCAAGGATGCAGAATGTAAGCATTTATAGTAATACATACATGCACACACACACACACGCACACACACACACAGACGCACGCACACACACACACACACACACACACACACACACACACACATGCACATACATACATTTATTTATTTTTACACGAAACTTCAATATGAGAAATACCATAAATTTCAGCTGTTAAAAATTAAGTTCACTTGGTATATTACACAGCCAAAAATGTGGTAGTCTTGCATAGAGGATGTGCTTATTGTTGGTTCAGAGGAATAGAGCCCATTGTAATTGCAGCAAAAGAGGTGAAGAAAAGAAACAGTATTTCGGTGAATTAGCATTAGCGGGATGTTAGGGAAGGTGATTTTGGCAGTCAAGTAAAAAAGCTTCGTGCTTTGGATAGATAGATGAAATTAATCCATCCTCATATTGCACAAGCACATCGTTATTCAAACAACTTTCACCTACCTCCCTCTCCTCAATTACTTCTTTTCTCAAGTGGAACTTTGAAAAGTCGACAGCAGCTATTTGACATAACTCCATATGTCAGCATTGCCAGGACACTGAATGAGTGCTTGTAGAACAGTTTCGTTGCTCTGTGTGCACCTTAAACAAGCCTGCCTGATAGCACATCCATGCCTGTAGTGTTTATTTTGAACAAGTAGCGCCCCTTGGTAGTGCTATCAGGCCAAGGACTTTTGGAAATAATCCATGGTAATCCCTGACTGAAAAGTCCTTCAGAACAGACTAGCCTGTTCATTTTCATCAACACCCAGTTTCTCCTCAAGAATGTCACACTCCCATGCCTCTAATTCTCTATATATTGCTAAAGTGAGACATCTACCAATCCCATTGCCTGATCAGTAGAGAGTTATGAGCATTTAGCATCATTCTAGGTGTCAGGCACCCAGTCTCAGTCTTTTCTTCAGCTCCATCAAGGAGACATGCTATGAAAAGATGTAGTATACAAACCAGAGCCCATGCACACTCAGCATCCAGAAATCGTTGCATGTAGCACAATATGAGCATGTGTTGGTCATCAGAAGCTATGGCATGCCTAAGCCACCTCACTGAGGGCGCTAGTTGCTGACTGATTGCCTGACCATTGGAACCTGTTCCTTATTGAATGTGTGAAGTAATATGCAACCAGTTGCCTGGCAATTCAGAAAAAATTGACCGAGAATAAGCAACAGGCTATCAATATTTTTATTTATTTATTCTATTTTATTTATATATTTATTTATCTTAAAACATAGATATCTTGTGATAAACTGTTAACTTATTTAATGTGGAGATAATGTTTGACTGCATGACACAAAAAAAAATTGGCATAAAATGAAGGACAAAAGAAATATATATAAAATACTGACCACCTACAAACTGAATTTTTCATATATAAGTTGATTTCATTGTAACTTCAAGGAAAAAGATTTTATGAGAGAGAATGGTGGCCTACAATAAAAGATAAGCTTAAGAAATGATTTTGGGCAATTTAGCTGTTAGCATCTCTAATTTTGTTTATAGTAGCTAATGATTACTTCTTACTTTGGTTTTCAATCTCCAAATAAGAGAGAAATTTTAATTCCTTGAAAGTATTTAGCTTATATCATCCAGCACATCAACACTTAGTTTATCTGAAAGCAGATCTTCTGTTTGAGATAATTTCCTTAGCTCATTTTATGCACGTTATTACAAGTCAAAAGCCTTTGAACTCTTATTTTTATCATGTAAATATTTCTGACTACTAATCAGAGCAGGTTTGATTATGTTATGCTGATGAGGTCAGTGAGGTCTAACAACATTTGGAACATGTTAGTAACTGTCATCTTACCTGCAAAACAAAAATCAGATTTCTCTAAAAAACATGCACATTAATTATGTGAAATTAATACTTCATTTTTTTAAATTTATCTCTCTTTTAACACTGAGAATGATTTACATATCCATTACATTTTTTTTTATTTTCTATCTTGGATTGAAATTTAAACTGATTGAAAATATTTTATCTTCACCATTAGCTTCATCAAAATTCATGCCATTGGTCCTCTTGAATTATATCCTTAATTCAATTTAATTATTATTTTTTTTTAGATTATGCTGAATAAATTAACTCTTAATATTATATTGATCCAAAGAAGATAGGAAGACAAAACCCAAATATGGCAGGATATAAACACTGAAACTAAGTAGTTGCAACTAAAAACTACTCTACCAGTTTCTCAGCACATCACATTTATATGTAATTACAAAGCTCAAATACCCTCTCCTACATATCAACAACTTAAATAAAATATAAACTTATGAAATGTAAAACAATAAAAATAGAAGGCATTAAAAAGTAGGTATTGAATTGAAGTTTATTTTAATTTAATATAATATATATTATAATTTCTTTGTTCTGTTATAATAAATTTAAAAATTATTAAACATTTCCTTCAGTTCTTCTTTTTCTTTCTAAGAGATTAATACAGATAAAAAAAAACAAGGAAGCCAAAACAATATATGTATATATATCTATGAATATGTATATATGTGTGTGTGTGTATACACACACATACAAATATATACAAATACATATGTATGTATATTCATATATACTTATATACAAGATTTATATATACATACGTATATGTGTAAACATGTATGTATAGGTATATATGAAAATGTATATATATTCATACAGATATATTTCTGCATATATGTGTGTGTGTCTGTGTGTATACATATATATATATATATGTGTATATATATATATATATATATATATATATATATATATATATATATATATATATATATATATATATACATTATATATACATATATATATACATATTTATACATATTTATGCATATATAAATATATGTATATGTAAATATAAATATATGTGTGTGTGTGTGTATACATGCATATATATGGGAGAATTTACGAAAAAAACAGCAGACGAAGACAGGTGGTGTAAACAACAAATGGATGTATTAGTTCAATGCTCGGGAATAGAGAAAGTCTTTAATGTTTCGAGGTATGCTCTTCAACTGAAAGGAACACAGAAAGAAATAAGGAGAAAAACAAGGAGAAAAAAAATATAAAAGTAGTGGTCAGCGATCTATCATGGTGAATGCCGGACAGAAGGTTCACACAGGAGATATGTATATATATATATATATATATATATATATATTCATATAGATATATTTATACATATATATATATGTATATAAATATGTGTACATATATGTATATCTATCTATCTCTCTCTCTCTCTCTCTCTCTCTCTCTCTCTCTCTCTATATATATATATATATATATATATATATATATATATATATATATATATATATATATATATATATATATATATATATATATATACATACATATATGTATATATGAGTGTGTGTGCGTGTATATATATATATATATATATATATATATATATATACATATATATATATGCAGAAGGTTGAAAAGGAACACATGAGTTGATATATATATATATAAAAAAGTCAAGGTAGAAAATGCTAAAATAATTTTATAAAAAAACATTTCAGTACTGGTTCCGGTCATTGAGACTTTTTCAACTGTAAGTATGGAAAACAATTAAGCTTTGGAAAAATTATATGAAAAGTATTTTAAAAGAATATTTGCGTAGTATTCAAATACAAGGGGCATTTTCCTTGTTTCTGCCTGTCTCTCTCTCTCTCTCTCTCTTGTTTACTCATGTGGGTTCAAGGTCGTTGTGAATTCTTGGCAGAGAAGAAGAAGAGGAAGAAGAAGAAGAAGAAGAAGAAGAAGAAGAAGACGAAGAAGAAAAAGAAGAAGAATACAGGAGTGCTATGATAGTAGTAGGATGATAAATGGTCAAGTGCCCTGAAAGTGACTTGTGGATGGTTGTAACGACTGAATTCTTGAGACATCGCTATTGAATGTATTGTTTATAATATTTGCATAGGTGTTATGCTAAACAGCAGTAGTAGTAAAGTACGGAAGTAGGTGGCGAAGAGGAGGAACATGAAGAAGAAAGAGAAAGAGAAGAAGAGAGAATAATAAGGGAATGCAGGATGGCATGATAGTAGTAGGATGTTAAATGGTCAAGTGACCTAAAAGTGGCTCATTGTGGATTATAGCAGTAATTGGGTCTGTTTTTAATGAATTCTTGAGTATGTCTTGAATGTATCATTTTTAATATTTGCCTGTGTATTATTCTAAGGCTGTGGTGGATATGTCGTTTGATGTAGATGCGTTCAAAAGGGGGTCTGTATTTTGTAATAAAGAGAGTCTCTTTACTAATTCGTTGGCTACAGGTTGAATCATCCCTGAATTGGTAGAGGGGGAAAATTCTGAAGCTTGGATTTTTGTTATTGGCACAAATGTTGATGTGTTGGCTGAATGCTATTTTTCAGTTTTGGTGATTTTTGATCTGGGATTCATTAAAAACAGTCCCAATAATCCACAATGAGCCACTGCAATAATCCACAATGAGCCACTTTTAGGTCACTTGACCATATAACATTCTACTACTGTCATACCATCCTGCATTCCCTTATTATTCTCTCTTCTTCTCTTCCTCCTCCTCCTCCTCCTCCTCCTCCTCCTTCTTCTTCTTCTTCTTCTTCCTCCTCTCTGCCAAGAATTCACAATGACCTCCAACCCACAAGAGTAAACAAGAAAGAGAGAGAGAGAGAGAGAGAGAGAGAGAGAGAGAGAGAGAGAGAGAGAGAGAGAGAGAGAGAGCGAGAAAGGCAGAAACAAGTTAAAAATGCCCTTTGTATTTGAATACTATGCAAATATTCTTTTAAAAAACTTTTCTTTTAATTTTTCCAAAATTTAATTGTTTTCCATACTTACAGTTGAAAAAGTCTCAATGACTGAAACCAGTACTGAAATGTTTTTTTTTTTAAATCATTATATATATATATATATATATATA
>NC_142930.1:56689802-56694802 GCF_046866305.1 Octopus bimaculoides | reverse complement strand
ACATACATGCATACACACATGCATACATATGACTTCCTCTATTTTCTATATACTCCTAATGAAATAATCATTACTGATTAGATTTACTGGATTTCATCATAAGACTATACATCACACCCTTCTGTATTGGTTTACTTTGTGGTTTGTAGCCAGGTCCACTAAAGGAGCTCTATTGTGAGTACCAGCATATTAGATAAATCCATATATTGAACATAAAATTTATATATATATATAGGAAGACAGACAGATATATGTATATGTATATATATACATATGTGTGTGTGTGTGTGTGTGTGTGTGTGTGTGTGTGTGTACAGAGAGAGAGAGAGAGAGAGTGAGAGGGAAAGATAAATAGACAGACAGACAGACAGACTTGCACACATATTTACACTTACACATACATGCACGCAAACACATTTTAGCCTATGTGCATCTCCTACTTCCTTACCTTCTCCTGCTAACTGTTTATAAAGTTTATGCTTGTGTTTATTGGTGTGCATGTGTGTGTATATGTGTGTGTGTGAATGTGTGTGTGTGTGTGTGTACATGAGAGAGAGGGAGAGTGTGGGGGAAGAGCAGGTTTCATGTATTTAGCATCCATTGGCTATCAAGTTTTACCATCTTAACAATCCCCTTATGAATGCTTGTCAATATCAATGTTCCTCTATCGACCCCTTCCTTTTCTCTCTCTCTCTTCAGCTGTTTCACTCACACCAGCCCCATACAAACCCATCCTCCTACTTCTAAAATATAGCCCAACATATCACTAGAGCTTTAGAAGTTATAAGATATGTGTGTGTGGAGCACGTGTTTGTGTATGTGTATATATGTGTATGTATGTGTATATGACAGCATGTGTGTGTATGCATGTGTGTGCATATATGCATGTGTATGTGTAGGCATGTGTGTGTATGTAATATATGTGTATGTGTGTGTCTATGTGTATATATGTATGCGTATGTGAGGGCACATGTGTGTGTGCATGGCATGTGTGTGTGTATGTGTGTGTGTGTGTGTGTGTGTGTGTGTGTGTGTGTGTGTGTGTGTGTGTGTGTTTGTATCTGTGTTTAAAATGAGGTTGGGCTAAAAGAAATAGCTCTAAGTGAGAAGCGGTCAATATTTGAACAACAAAAATGGATAAAACTACATTAAAAAATCCTAAAAGATAAATTTTTGATTTATTGAAACTATCTCTAAATGTGTAGAATCCTTGATTTGTGGCAACTGGGACCAACACATGAGAAATTGAGATAATCTCAGGAAACAAGTATTCTCCAAAATGCCATTAATGAAAAGTTAGTCTGTTGAGACAGGAAGACAGCTGTGTACATGTTTCAGCCTAAATAATTATCATCAGCACAGCAGGTGTACTATCATGACTCCAGCAGACAAAGGGATTAGACATATGCAAAAGAAAAAAGAACATTTATAGTCTACGGAAATTTACATAATTAAAACAAAAATGAGCGGAGGGAAATAACTCAGAGTGACCAGTGACATAAGTTTGAAGACAGATATATTCGTGCGTGTGTACATATATACATATGCATATATCCATGCACAGACACATATATATATGTGTGTGTGTGTATATATTTACACACATTCTGTCCTCATAGCCTTCCTGCTCTCTCTCTCTCTCTCTCTCTCTCTCTCTCTCTCTATATATATATATATATATATATATATATATATATATATACACACACACACACACACACACACACACACACACACACACACATATATATATATACATTGTCACCCTCTAACCTTTCATCCTCTGACAGGAATTCCCCTCCTCAAGTGCCCCTGCCCTTCTCATAATTCTTTGTCATGTGAGTTACTTGGTGACCCTGCCAGTGCTGGTGCAATATAAAAAGCACCCAAACCACACTGTAAAGTGGTTGACATTTGGAAGGGCATCCAGTCGCAAAACTAACCTTGCCTGTGCTAGTGCTACATAAAAAGCACTGAGTTCACTCTGCAGACTGGTTGGTGTCAGGAAGGGCATCCAGCTGTAAAAACCCTGCCAAAACAGACAGAATAGCATAGGGTAGATTTTCTACCTGGCCATCGTACATGCATCATCGTACATGGGTACAATGAACCATCGTACCCATGTATGCATGGAAGATGGGCATTAAACGACGACGATGACGACGAAGACGATGATGATGATGATGATGATTTGAGTCCTTGTTTCTGTTTTCCTCATTTTTTTTCATTTGTTTCTCCCATATTTCATTCTTTCTCTCTCTTTCTCTCTCCCTGTGTACATGCACATGCATAGACAACCACTCACACATGCACACATATACATGAAGCAGGGATGATTGAAATAAAGTAGTGTATGTTTATATTTAGCACACTACTGTACACTCAAATATGGAATGACACTTGCTTCAGTCAAAGTTATGTCAAGGCAAGATATTCTCCCTATAAGCTGTGTGTAAATCATCATCATCATCGTTGTTTAACGTCCGCTTTCCATGCTAGCGTGGGTTGGACAATTTGACTGAGGACTGGTGAACCGGATGGCTACACCAGGCTCCAATCTGATTTGGCAGAGTTTCTACAGCTGGATGCCCTTCCTAACGCCAACCACTCCGAGAATGTAGTGGGTGCTTTTACGTGCCACCGGCACAAAGGCCAGTCAGGCAGTACTGGCAATGGCCACACTCAAAATGGTGTATTTTACGTGCCACCTGCACAGGAGCCAGTTCGGCGGCACTGGCAACGATCTCGCTCGAATGTCTTTACATATGCCATCTGGCACAAGTGCCAGGAAGGCGATGCTGGGCACAGGTGCCATTGACGGTTTCGCTTTCGCTTGCCCCAATAAGTCTTGGCAAGCCCATTGACGGTTTCGCTTAATATTCATCTGAATAATATCATCAGACTCTAAGACACATGTTTCCGAGTAGTTATGCTTTAGCAGTTACAGGCTCTCATTCACAGCCCAGTAAGGACAGTTGTCCTTATATGTAACAACAAAACAGGCATTTGTTAGTAGTGTGTGTTAGATCTTAATTCCGCCATGCCAGGATTAAGTAACTGAAGCACACAAAGCAGTAATGATTGAAATAAAGATGCATACATTTACATTCAGCATGCTCGTGTACAGTCAACTGTGGGAAAACTTTCACAGCAGTAGTAATTGTCTCAGAAAAGATTATTCTCTTCATTGAGTATATATCTATATATATATATCTATAAGGGGAATATCTTCTGTGATACAATTGTTATTGTAGCAAAAGCCTTTCATATTTGAGCAAACACAAGTATGCAACCTAGAAATGTATAGTTTCATATATATACTTTTATTCTTTTACTTGTTTCAATCATTTGACTGCAGCCATACTGGAGCACTACCTTAGTCGAACAAATCAACCCCAGGACTTTTTCTTAGTAAGCCTAGTACTTATTCTATCAGTCTCTTTTGCGAAATTGCTAAGTTATGGGGACGTAAACGCACCAACATTGGTTGTCAAGCAATGGTGGGGGGACAAACACAGACACACAAACACATACTTACGTGTAAGTATATATATATATATATATATATATATATATATATATATATATATATATATATATATACACACACTTCTTTCAGTTTCTGTCGACCAAATCCTCTCACAAGACTTTGGTCGTCCCGAGGCTATAGTAGATGACTTTTGCCCAAGGTGCCATGCAGTGAGACTGAACCTGGAACCATGTGGTTGGGAAGCAAGCTTCTTACCACACAGCCACTCTTGTGCCTATAAATCATTATTACTATTATTGTTATTGTTATTATTAGTTAATAAATTGCATGGTATAGACCTGGTAGTTTACTCGTAAAGCATGTTCACCTGAGGAGGCAAATCTACACCGATGGATACACCTAAATGAAATGTTCAATATCGCACCTGTGAGGTATCGATGCTAGATGGGAGCTTATTTAAGCTAAGACTCATGAGCAGCCACCTTCAAATAAACCTGCAGGCATGTGAAAGTGAGAGCTGAAATTTTTTGCTTCTCTGATCTCCATGTTCTGAGACAAGTCACTTATGAATTTCTCTTTCTCTTGTTGATAACAAGTAACTTATCTAATCATTTTATTCTCTCCCTTCAATTCCTCAGTTTTACCGAAGGAAAATTCAAACGATTCTTTTTTTTTTGTTTATAATATTATCATTGCTTTATTGTTATTATTGCTAGGAATATTTGTGAATACGAATTTTCATTAACATTTATTTTCACCTCCTAGTCAACTTGCTGTAGTTTCTCCTCATCCCAACAGATGCTATGCCAAGGAATATTAGTATGAGTTGGCAGAATCATTAGCACTCTGGGCAAGATGCTTAGAGGCATTTCGTCCATCTTTATGTTCTGAGTTCATATTCCACCGAAGCTGACATTGCCTTTCATCCTTTCGGGGTCGATAAAATAAGTACCCATTGGACATTGGGATTGATTCAATTGATTTAGCCCCAACCCTCACTGCATTGCTGGCCTTGTGCCAAAATTTGAAACCATTACTATTCAGTGTCATTGTTATTGTCATTGGTGTCATTGTCATCGCTGTCGTCATCATCAGTACCATTGTCATCGTCATCATAGTAGTAGTAGTGGTGGTGGTGGTTATGAAGTTTATCTGAATTCTCGTTTGTCTAAACAGTTTCATAAATTCCCCACTAGATGAATCCACATGTTTGGGAGCTTATTTAAGCTAAGTCACATGAGCAGCCACCAAAGCTATTTCCCCTTACACTCCCAACTACCCACCGTACTCCACTCTTATTAATGTCAGATATATGCATGCATACATATGTGTGAATATAAAGTGCTTAAAAGAATGTATGTTTGTGAATGAGTTTGCATGGATATCTTCATAACAATACGTACAGATTTATGCTTTAAGCACATATGATAGCTTACATATATTTATGATTATATATATATAAACATATGCTTTCATGCCTTTGCACATGTATATGCATTTAATTTACATA
>NC_142930.1:56677302-56682302 GCF_046866305.1 Octopus bimaculoides | reverse complement strand
ACCTGCTTGCTCTTATCCTCTGCATTTTTTTCTGTTGCTTTCTGCCCTATTACTTTCACACTGTAAGTCTCTTCCCACTCAATTGTGTAGGAAAGAATGAAACAAGTGAAGAATACACAAAGAAAGAAGAGAGGAATCTTTTTTATTGTTATCAAAGGGAAAACAACCTCTCTGGTAGTAGTGCTTGTGTGAATAGAAACATTGTAGGAGTGAGAAAACTTTCTTAATGGAGATAAGATAACCTTTCTTGTACTAGTATCATAAAATGCATCCAGTGTATTCAGCAAAGTGGTCGGTGATGGATAAGATATCCAAGCATAGAAACCATGCCAAAATGCAATGTATGAGTGAAAATTGGTTCCTGGTCTATCTATAGGTCTAAATAAAAACTGACTTGGATCAAGTCAACTCATGCAACCCAAGACATTATGGAAAAGCAGAATCGTTGTCTAAAATAGGTTGGGCAACATTGTTGCATTCATACATTTTATTTTTGCATGGATTCTGCAGCTGGTTACCCTTGAGATACACCAACCACTTTACTGAGTAAGCTGGATGTATTTTATCAGTTCACTAAATTATATTTTACTATTTCACTGGCACTAAATTGTATTTTAGAAAGCTAGTCACATTTCCCATTAGTCACGACCAAAGGATCCTTCCCATCCTCTATTGTATTTACTCATTTGCCAATCACATTATAAAGTGTATTAGATATATTTTATCGGTGCACCAGCACTAGTGATTTTGTCTTGTACCCAGCAAAACAAAAGTGGTCCTCACCACTGAATGCAGACTCCATTTGGGACAATATTATCAATAGGGTAGCTGAGGCAGAGGAATGTGTGTATGCGCGTGTGTGTGTGTGTGTGTGTGAAGGTACATGGCTTAGTGATTTAGGTGTTGGGCCTGAAGCATAACGTCATAGATCATGGATTTGTCTTTTGAATGAAGTAATTTGATGTGAACCTAAAGTACTTAATTTCATGCTACTTTAAGGATGAAAGGCAAAGTCAACCTTGGCAGAATTTGAACTCAAAACATAGGCAGATGAAATGCTGCTAAGTATTTTGTCTGGAATACTTATGATTCTCTCAGGTTGCTTCTTTAAATGTTAGTAATATTGAACAATTAGTGACATTTTATTTTTGTACTCTTCTATACATGCACAAACAATGCACACACAAACAACACACACACACACTCTCTGTCTCTCACACACACACAATCATATATATATATATTTATATATATATATATATATATCGTTTGTAGAAAACATAAATCCGAAAGAAGAAGCACGCTCTAATATGTAGAGCAGTATATATTAAAAATGGGGAAAGCTGGTTTATGGGATTACCTTAGGTTTCCCATCCATAAAGGGTTTAGCTCTATGGTGTATTGTCAGATCCCTAAAAACCTGTTGGCCCATGACCTCTTAAAAATATTTTTAAGAGGTCATAGACCAACAAGTTATTGGGATCTGATGATATGCCATAAAGCTAAACCTTTTATGGATGGGAAACGTAAGGTGATCACATAAACTGGCCTTCTCCATTTTTAATATATACTGTTCTACATATTAGAGTGTGCTTCTTCTTTTGGATTTATGTTTTTAATATATATATATACATATATTTATATATATTTGTATCTTAACCTACATTTGTAAGCAAACTTTCAATCCAAAACAATCAGGTATACCTCCTCTCAAATTAATGTTCATAAAGTCTCTTTTGCCGCCTACAGTGTCAACAAATATTTCACCTGCAACAAAATGTCTCTGATATTTGGCAGCACTTAACTTTAAACTATATATAAAGAACATTGGATGTTTTTGTGTGATTTATTCAATATTTATCATAGTTTTGAACCTGAAATTCTCAATGTTATAATTATGAAAAGACATAACATAGTATATAACTAGTAAAATTGTAAATGTTAAGGAAAAATGCTTGTACAAAATATTGGTGATATTTAATGACCAGTAAGATAGATATAAAATATATAGCTGATGTACTTGACATTTTATGGGCACTAATGCAAGTAAAGAAGTGTTTCTATTATTTTTCCAATCAAAGTTGATAACACTAAATTTTATGAACTTACATTTATATCATCTGCTCTTTTCTCTTTGAACCTTCTTGTTAATCTACTACAACATTTAACTGAGCTTAAATAATAATGTTTTATTTAAATATTCTGTGTAAGAGTTCAAAAATTTAAAACGTGTGTCACATTTCTAGGTATTCTTCTGTTTAGAATAAAAAAGGCTAAAAAATGATTGAATTATGTTCTTATTAAATGTACAGTTAACATAGTTGTTTAACCAGGAACAGTGCCAGGGTATTCAATGCTGTAGGCCAGACCTAAAATGTGTGCCTCCTTCTCCCAATCTCACAGTGTTCCTCCCTTTCTCTCAACTCTTCAATATATACAATTAGCATCAATCCTATCTGAATAATTTTACAGATATTCATCTATAAAAATAATTGCTCCAGCAATATGCAAATATCGCAATTTTCAGCACTCCTTTCCTACCAGTTCTATTATGATAAAATGGATGCATCAAGTGATGTATCTCCTAGTATGTACATTAAATAGTCTTTTCATTAAATGATCTCCTAAAACTGGTCATTAGACTAAAACCAAACACTCTAAATGTTCGTGATATCTAGTTATGTTTAATTTCCTTCATTTAGTTCATTAGATATAGTTGAGGTTTACAGGTGAAAATGTCAATTTAAAACAGGTTTATAGGCAGTTTAGTTATTTTATATTTGTGTGTTGCAGAGCACAGCCAAAATATATAAGTATGTTTTGCATAGTAATAAGATAAGTCTTGAATATCTTTACAAGAAATTAATATTACAAGTTTTAATGGCAGAATATTTGGCTTATAAATAGAGACAGAAATATGGATCTGCATGGAAATATCAAAAGCAGCCCATATATTAACCCTTTTCATAGCAACTTGTCTGAGGCTGCTCTTGGTTCTATGACAAGATTCATATTTTAAAATGATAAATCAAAATGTTCCCTCAAAATTTAATGTTATGTTTTCAACACCAGCTTAATAGTGGTAAAGTTGTTTTACAAATCATGATTTTTAAAATTAATTGAAAGTAAGGTAGTGTATTTCAGCTGAAATATAGTAACAAAAGAGTTAGCCAGTTGCTGTCGTTGGAGTAATGTTCCCTTCTGTGACATTGATACAAGCTGTATCTCTATTTGTTGAAAGAACCTGTCATTGGTGTTTGTTGTTTTAGACTTTATGTATGTTAACTACAAAACAACTGTAATAACTTAGGTGGATTGTTAAGGCATATATATAGAGATTAGAAATATTTGTAACAAATGGAAAATTGATAATTCACTTACCATAAATAAATTCATTAAATTGTAATGTAATATCTTCAATGAGTATACAGATACATACAGCACACATTTGGAAAAAATTCTTGATCAGAAAATGTATGCATGTATTGTGTATGTATGCATGTGTTATATATGCATGTATATATTTATGTATGTGCATACATGTGTAGGTAAATACATGTATGTATATATTTATGTATGTATGTGCATATTTGTGTAAGTAAATATATGGGTCTATATATATGCATGTAAGTATGTGTGTATATAAGTGATCTGACATATACATCCCAATACCACAGATAACTGAATATATATTGGAAAGGTCAATGAAATAAAAACATTTTTCAACATTAAAAGGGTTTGGAAAAATTGCAATATGAGAGTAAAATGTTTTAGTTGGTTGTCATAGGACTAAAACACTTAATATTCATTTCTATAAAAGTAACAAAACACAACTAAAACACATGTAATATATAATAAAAGTGTTACTGTATTAATATACTATTAAAAGTCAAAGGTTATTATCATTTGTTTCCAAGAGCTTTCTTTCAGTATCTGCGTTGTATGTATAATGTAACAGCACTCATTCTAAACATGCATATACAAAAACAAATTCAGGCATAAGAGGCATTAGATGCTCATATGGTCATGTGATGCATATGGATAAGGACAGCTGTATAAAGAAGTGCTGATTGCATAAAGTGGATTGCACTTGAGGTAAAAAGAAATTCAGGAAGACACAGGATAAAGTAGTGAAGGCTGATCTCAAGATGTTGAGCCTCATGAAGAAGATGAAAGACTGATTGGTGACATGCTGTGCTTGGGAAGACCAAAATGTTACAGCAAAGAGTGGTCCTAAAAGCATTATCCTTATGTCTATGCACTCACCGAGGCTCACCCTTGCACCCAATCTGTCCCTATCGATCCTTCCCCATTTCTTATTTTACCTTACTCCCATCCCTTCATCATTCTTCTTACTGTGGCACTATTCAGCTGCTGTAATCATATGAGAACAGAATATACACTCATTTCATTTCTTCTTATGCAACCAGTTAACTCCACCTCTCCCTGGAGTCATTTGTTTTTAAAATCCATCCTTCATTCTTGATGCCATCCCTTCCCATTTCATTTTGTATGGATCACCCTTTGCTGTGAACCCAGTTATTTCTTCTTCTCCTCTGAGATATATTTTAGGACTGCCATTCCTTGTCTTCAATACCATTTCATATCTGGTGTTGATAGCCCCCCACCACTATCTTTGCCCCTCCCCCAATTCACTAACTCCATCTCAGTCACCTCTGACCTCCATCTCTGACACTATACACCTCTCTCTCTCTCTCGCATTCTCTCACCTTGTACATCATCTCCATATTTTCAGATCTGTCTATCTAAGCTTATTACACTGCAGCTCTCCACCTTTTCTGTACTGCTATTTAACTCCTCTTACCTCAACTAAACTCATATATTTCCCCTTTCACCCATTTTCCTATACCAACACTCAGACACCACATCACCACCATCTTTGTCTTGCTACCAGCTACTCCTATTCACCCTTATACAATACTAGATAGCTGTGTATCTGCTCTGTAGCAAGATACCATCATGCTTTAGTCTCTCAACAC
>NC_142930.1:56648996-56676802 GCF_046866305.1 Octopus bimaculoides | reverse complement strand
TATATATATATATATAAATATATATATATATATATTATATATAATATATATATATATATATTATATATATATATATATATATAATATATATATATATATAGTTATATATATATATATAATATATATATATATATATATATAATATATATTATATTATATATATAAATATATAATATATATATATATATAATATATAAATATATTATATATATATATATATAATATATATATATATATATATATATATATATATATATAATAATATATATAAATATATATATATATATATACATATATATATATATAATATATATATATATATATACATATATATATATATAATATATATACATTATATATATATATAATATATATATATATATCATCATCATCATCGTTTAACGTCCGCTTTCCATGCTAGCATGGGTTGGACGATTTGACTGAGGACTGTTGAAACCGGATGGCAACACCAGGCTCCAGTCTAATTTGGCAGAGTTTCTACAGCTGATGCCCTTCCAACGCCAACCACTCAGATATATAATATATATATATATACATATATATATATATATATATATATAATATATATATATAATATATATATAATATATATATTATATATATATATATATGATGGATTCCCACACTATTTTCACCCATAGTATTACAGACGATATCTATTTGTTGATAAAATATCTCTGTTTAGATCTCAGATCTTTTTTCTTTTCTTTCTTTCTTTTTTTTTTTTTTTTGAGCTTGATCTTCAGTTACAGTAAACATAGAAAGGTTAGTTTTTTTTTATATTGAAAGAAAAGGACACTGAAGCTGTTTCATCATTCCTCAGCCGAGATGTCCCTTACGCTTACCCCTCAGGTAATATCTTCCCACTATCCTCCTGGCAATATTTTCTTGTAACAAAAGACTTAAGTTGGTATTTCTTAAATCAGAATATGCAATGCTATGTTAATACCAGCAACAGCATCACCACCACTACCACCACCACCAACAACAACAACAGCAGCAGCATCAACACCACTGTTACCAACAACATCACACCACCACCATCAACAATAATAAAATCTGCCCCTCCTTCTCTTCCTTTTCTTCTTCTTCTTCTTCTTCTTCTTCTTCTTCCTCATCTTTCTCTTTCTTTCCTTCCTTTTTGTTTTTCTCTTGTTCATCCTTTGCTTCCCTTTCCTCTTCTTCTTCTCCCTCATCTTTCTCTTCTTCCTCTTCCCCTTTCTCCTCCTCCTCCTCCTCATCATGATCATCATTATCTAATGTCTTCTATACACTTGAGTTGGATGGAGGCCTGGTATCAAGCGTCAACATCTTTTCTGGTATGGCTTCTATGACAGGATCTCCTTCCAAATGCCAACCACTTTACAGAGTGAACAGGGAGCATTTACATGACACTAACACTAATGATTTCACTAAGTAACTGCAAGATGAAAAAATCCTCCTTGACAGTGAGCAGCTTTATGTCGTGCATTGAAAGGCTGAAGCATGATAGAAGGATAAAGGATAAGTGTTTCCTATGGATACACCCGACTATTTGCATTATATAGGGATAATTTGGACACAGTGGCAAAATACACCTTCATAGTACATAACTAAAATGTGTTCATTTTAAATACAAGCAACAGTTATATAATTGAAAGAGACAAAAGATATATATTACATATTCCTAAATGCAGATGGTTATTTTGTGGTTTGTATTATTGAGATTTGTTATATGAATTATTCTGAAAATATTAACCCATACAAATTATTTTCCAGCTTGATAGCCATTCCTGACCTTATATACTTAAATTTTACAAGATAATTTAATAATCTGTCTTTCATTTCCTCTTCTGCAATAGACTTGTCAGCTGCAGTCTACCAAAATATCAATTTAATTTGACTTCACTATCCAACTTCAAGATGTAAACCAGTGCAATAAAAATTTCATATATGCATAACATATTTTTATTTACATATCCAGAATATAATATTCTAATAATATAATATTCAAGTAAATAAAATTATTGCAGTAGTCATTATAAATTTCTTGCACTTCAACCATATGGGGTTTCTTATTCTCTCTTTGCAAGGTTGTAAACAAACTGAACACATTTTCATCCAATAAAAATGCTGTAAAACAAATTAGTTTAGTTGAAAGCATTGCCAAATTGTTTAAAAGTATTTTATCATATAACTTATGAGATTGTATGTTAAAATGTTATAATATTGGAGAGAATATGCTTAATAACAAAAGAAAAGAATTTAGTATTTAATTGTAACCAAATTCCAAATGCAAATTTTAAACTTTTGTGGAGGAGTCATATTTGTCATCCATATATTTCATACTATATTGATACTAGATCAGGTGAAACTTGCTTTATCAATACAAAACATAATGGGTGTCTCTCAAGAGTTTAGAAATAATTTATTATTGCTGGTGCTGCTATCTGATTTCAGTGCAATTTTATTTTAGATCCTTCTAATTGAATTGAATGCATGAGCATGACATCAATTGCAGATGTACAGAAAGTAGTAATAAGAAAACTTTCAATTTCTTTAATTTGTTATGATAACTAGATTCATTTTAATAGTGTTTCATCTTTCTTTCATTTTTGTAATACTCCTTTTCTATTCATGCACTTGTGACAACTAAAAGAAAAGAAAAAATATTTACAGTCATAATTACTGAGACATGCTACTTCAACTTTTGCATTTGTTCATGTTATACTGGATTGTTTATTCAATATTGTATGTTACCTTTGTTTGTACATTTTTTGTTGATATATTGTTAATGTCATCATTTTTGTTGTTATTGTTGTTGCTGCTTCTGTTGTTGTTGCTATTGTTGTTGCTGCTTCTGTTTGTCATGAACAGACACCTATAACAAAGCTCAATAAAATTGTATCTTGTCATGTTTTATTTGATGAGGAAGATTTTTAGAAGGGTGAGTGACATTTTGTCATTTAAAGGCCTTAAACTATTTGTGTATCAGCCCTATTACAATATGGTAGAAAAATATGGTTTATCATATCATTATATTATTATATAAGGTTTATTTCTTAAATGACTCAGCATGATTTCTAGAAGAGTAGGAAGGAGCACTAGCCAAAAAGATGGCTCTAATGGATAGATTCAAAAGAACTTGGAAATTTTTTGATTTCATAAACAAATAATCAGCTTTAAAAAAAGATTAGCAAAGTAAAAAAAAATGATAATACTTGTAACTGGATTCTACTGTAAATGCAAACATTTATGTAATACAAATATGAGAGAAAAAGTGGTGATAGTGCAAATTTTAAAACTGAAGGCAACAAGAATAGCAGTAGCTCTTGTGTGTACTGTGAATTCAGAAAACAACCTTTGCCACATTCCAGGTAGAAAAACTAGAAATAATTGATAGCTTCCGCTATTTAGGTGACCTGGGATGAGGTGGTGAAAGACGACCTTCGAACTTTAGGCATCACCAAGGCGATGACTAGTGACCGGGACCTTTGGAAATATGCAGTACGTGAGAAGACCCGGCAAGCCAAGTGAGAACATAATCTGTAGCCTCTGCCAGAAGTGTAGCCAGCTCACTTATTTGTATCTTTACTTCATTGGACACTAAACTCTGCTTGTGAAGACCTGTTGGGGCAAGTGAAATCGAAATTGTAATTGAACCATATTCAATGATGATATCAGTGGCTGTGTGGTAAGTAGCTTGCTTACCAACCACATGGTTCCGGGGTCAATCCCACTGCGTGTCACCTTGGGAAAGTGTCTTCTACTATAGTCAGTAAATGGTGGGGTTGTGTTAGCCGCATGTGGAGAAATAATATGAAAATAAAAAATAATAATAAGGCAGAATGCTAAACTGAAAGCATATTTTGATATAGATGTGTATAAAGAAGATTAAAAAGAATTTCTAACTGGCTTTCATTGCATGGTAAATTTTCAAGAAGAGGGAGAATGAAAATGTTTTTTGCAAAAAAAAAAATAATAATATATAAAAAAATAAATATACCCAATATATTATATTGTCTTTGAGCTTTTAAAGTTCAATGGTAATCCATGTAGATAATTGTTAGAAAGATTAGGATGCATGGAATTAAAAGTTGTGTTTACAATAAAGGGGCTGAAAGTTTATGTGTTAAGTAGGAAGTGTGGTGTCAAAACAGGAAGTGTGTGTAAGGGAAGACAATTCTGTGGGTTTTGAAATTTTATGTGTTAAGTAGGAAGTGTGGTGTCAAAACAGGAAGTTACACACACCTGTTTTGACACCACACTTCCTACTTAACACAAACTTTCAGTCCCTTTTTTGTAAACACAACTTTTAATTCCATGCATCCTAATCTTTCTAACAATTATCTACATGGATTACCATTGAACTTTAAAAGCTCAAAGACAATATAATGTATTGGTATATTTATTTTTTTATATATTATTTTTTATTTTTTTGCAAAAAGCATTTTCATTCTCCCTCTTCTTGAAAATTTGCCATGCATTGAAAGCCAGTTAGAAATCCTTTTTAATCTTCTTTATACACATCTATATTAAAATATGCTTTCAGTTTAGCATTCTGCCTTATTATTTTTTTTTATTTTCTATATATATATATATATACACACACACACATATATACTAGTGAGTAGACAAATGAAAGAAGGGCACTCAACACATTTATTGGGAGTTATATGTAGAGATCAAAACAGTTTGATTCAAACTCCTTGGTATTCTGAGTTTCATGCATGATGTTAATCTTTAGCCACTGAAGTCTGTCTCTAATGGCTGAAGATTAGCATTCCACTTGAAACTCTTTGGTACCAAAGAGTTTGAATCAAACTGTTTTGATCCATACATACATACATACATACATGCATGCATACATACATGCATGCATACATACATGCATGCATACATACATGCATACGCACATACATACATGCATGCATGCATGCATACATACATACATCCACACACACACATATATGGTAAGCATAATTTTCAAAGTAGAAAAATTACTAGAAGGCTTCTATTTTGCAGGGAGAAATCGAAGTTTGATGTTATTGTGTTTTGCTAGTTATCATTTGCTGAATTTGGCTTCAGATGTAGGATTTTACCAAGTATCAAAATCTAACAACTCTTGCTGTTGTAAAGCGATTTTATCTTCTTTATTTTTATCATAAACAGTACTGCAGCCAAATGTAAAATTTGTCTACTTCCATTGGTCACAAAGATCACTCTGAATAAGCAGCCAATCATAAAAATATTTTTGCTGCAATCTGGCATTTGCTCCATCTTTTCATTCTGAGTTCAAATACAGTTACTGTCAACTTTGCCTTTCATCTTTCAAAAATGCTCAGCAGCATTTCCTCTAGATTTACATTCTGAGTTCAAATGCCACTGGAGTTAACTTTGCCTTTCATCCTTACGGGGTTTGTCAAATTAAGTATCAATGAAACACTGGGGTTGATGTAATCAACTAGTCCCCTCTCCAAAAATTTCAGGCCTTGTGCTTTTAGTTGAAAGGAGTTTTGCAAAGAAAGTACATATCATTAAAGTTAATTTGTGACAGTAATTAACTCTTTATGTTTCTTAATACACACTAATACACAGTTTTTATTCATAGAAGAATAACTGATTTTGTAATTTACTGCAAATATGTTGCATTTACTGCTGTGTTTAATACAGATTGCAAACAGTGCAATACTTTTTTTTTTTTTTTTTTTTTTTTCAACTAAAAGTATTTATAAGAAAGCAGTGCACAGAAGCAATTTGAATCCAAAGTGAGCTGACCATGTGAGAAAAGAATGTAAGTAAGCACTGATGCTATGAGTGTTGAGTTATGTTGTCGAGTAGTCATCATCATCATCATCATTTAGCATCCACTCTCTATGCTGGCATGGCTTGGACAGTTTGACATGGAGCTGGCTAGCAGGTAGATGTCCAGACTCCAACCATCTGTTGAGGCATGGTTTCTATGGCTGGATACCCTTTCTAATGTCAATCACGTAGCAGAGTATGCTGGTTGCTTTCTAAAATATGTTTTACTAAGCAGCAACTGTGTAGAAGTTTGTATGCATTGTTGATCATATAGCGTTATAGTATATAAGAAAATGTGTTATTATTTTATTGGATGGTTACTCTGTTGAGTATGTACTGTGTTTGTCATTTCATACAGTTTTGTAGAGATACCATAGCCTAAGTGTTGTGTCAGCTGTGTTGTTTTATTTGGCAGTAATTGTTGAGGACATGTGTTTTGTGCAGAGGATATACTGCTTGAGTTGTGCTATTGAGTTGAAAGTGCTTTTTTATAGGGAGTGGATTGTGCCTACCAGGATTACCATTTTTATGTTTTTGTTCATGTTTTTATTCATTTTATCCTACATAATGCTGCAATTATTATTGACATTCTCTTTTGCACTTGATATTAATAATTTTTTTCTTTATTCTTGTATAATTATTTTTAGCTATACATTGTTCCTGTAGAGTTAAGAACAAACATTTTCTTTTTCTGATTTTAGCCTAAAGCTTTTGTGTCACTTTTAGCTTTAATATAGTTTACTTTCTCTTTGGCAAGTCTTGTAGGTTATTGACCTGAGAGTGAGTTGTTCTTTTCCTTTTTCCCTAATATATTTTGATATTTTGTGTTTATTTTTTATTTATGTATTGTTGTTTTATTCTTTTCTAGATATTTTGTCTTCCGTCTAGATGGCTCTAGTTTGTTCTTTATTATTTCCTTTCATTTATATAGTCATATGTTTTGCAAATAACTTGCACATGCAAGTGCTACCAGTCGAAAGCTTCACATACTGGAAGCCAACAAGTGTATGGGGTCATTAGGAGAGAATGCACGCCATTTTAGGGCCTACTTCTTGATAGCATCATTGTGCACTGGCCCCTCCTCCTCACTGAAATGAGGCTCTGCTTGCTAGATCAACTAGTTATCAAATATAGCTCAATATTCTTCTAGCTATTGCTCATCGTCTGTTTTTAACCAAATCTAGTGGCTTGCCTTTTCCATTGTAGTTTGTATATCGCTCATGATGGTATCTGCTTTACGATGAACTAGGCTTATCAATAACAACAGTCACCTCACACTGTGTCCAACAAATCCTCTACATCCAACTTTGATTGGAAAATGCTCCACTTTCCAGCTTGTGTCTTCACATTCCTTGAGGAGGTTTACATAATGGTCAATCTTTTGAGTCAGAGTGGGATCATGTTATCTTAATGCAGAACCATGAACTTGATGAGAATTTACTATTTCCTTTCTTTCATAGTGGGATGGGAAAGAATCTTTGGTACCCTGGTAAATCTGCAGCCACCTTCCAATAGCCATTCCACTTTTCATTGCTCACAGGAAGTTTCTTCTTGAAATTGATCTGCCGTCCTGAGCACACAAAAGTAATGAAATCTCTAGTTGGTTCTTTCAATGGTTTTTTGCCACTGTTGATGAGAACAATTTGGTTTTTTATGGCATTGAAGATAACCTTGAGGACCAGATTGTGTCTCCATGTATGTCTGTTCAATGGCAGTGAACAGCTTGAAAGAATGCTTCAGTGTTCCAACTTTTCTGCATTTACATATATCATTGTCTGAGACATTCCATTTTACTAGATTTGTAGGCAATGGCAAGACATCAGAGGATGAAAGAATCAGAAAACTTAGCTGTTGATGTAGTCTACCTCTATATCCCATTCCTACTTATTTTTTCTCTCAACAACATGTTCCTTCTATTTCATCATCTGTCCTTGTTGAGTGCATTGGATCACATTGAGCTCTCTTCTCTCTGTTTCTCTTATTTTGATGCTGTTGCTAACAACACATCTGCATTCACTCCACATCATGCTTGTAAATGGTCTGAATTGATCTGCACAAAATCCAAGTCCCTTCCAATGAATTTATGTTGCACCCACCATATTTCGATGTGTAAGTGAAGACAGGATGTCACCAGTCTCTGCTTCTGCTTTCCACTTACTGGCTGTTTTTACATCTGGTGGATTACACTTGATTTCTATACCCTTCAACTCTTTCAGCATCATCGCCATTTGTACCTTCCCTACTTTACAAATTTCGACTATTGACGCCAGTGGTAACTGCAGTGAGCCTTTTTTACGATAGAGAGCCGAATTGTTCAATATCCGAGGTAGGCCTAGCCACTTTCTAATGAACACATAACACTTTTATTCAATGATTTGAACTCATGACAGTGCTGCCTCATATATTAGAAGTGGCCACATAAGGCATGGATACAAGCCGAACAGTAAGTACCATAATTTATATTTACCTGGTAGCTTTGAGCTATCAATTGCTGTTAACCCATCCTCAGCTTGTTTTATGATTTGCATCCCTCGACTCCTATCTGACAATGTTTGATCATATACACACCCCAAGCTCTTAATGGATTCTTCCTTGACTGTTGGAATGCTTTCTTCAGCTATTTTAAACTTAACTTCCTTTTGCACTCCCTTAATAAGTGTCAGACTATGCAACTTTTTTGTCCTAAATCACATCCTTGACCACTTCACCAGCTCATCTAGCCTCAAGAGGGCACTCTGCATGATTTGCTTGTCTGTCGACAGAAGTGTCATGTCATCCAGGAAAGTCTTCTTAGGTGATTTTACATGGGCGATTTGTTCTGAAAAGTCTGCTGCTTTCAAAATCATCTCCACGACTAGCATAAACCACATGACAGAGATATTTTGCAGCCAACAGTAATGCCAATCTCCTGTTAGTGCCAATCTGTTGTAAAATTTATAGCTGTAAACCTCATCTCGAAACTGTCATAATATATCCTTATTAATTTTGTTACTTTTACTGGAATGTGGAAGTGGTCCATGGCTCTCATCAGTAATTCATGTGGCACTGTCCCATAGGCATTAGCTAGATCAAAATACACCACATTCAGACTTATCTTGTTCTGTTTGGCATCCTAGATCACTTTGCAAATTGTAAAACAATACTCAATGCAGCCAAGGATTCCAACCTTTTGAACTGATTCATCAATATATCCATTACTCTGTAAATATGTCACTGTTCTCCTCGAGAGAATTCCCATAAAGATCTTGCCTTCCACATTCAATAAGGATATTGGCCTAAACTGTTTTATAGTCTCTGCATTGGCCTCCTTCAGCAGGTGTGTGCCTTCTGCCTTACACCAATCTTCTACTAGAGTCGCTTCATGCCACAGCTGTCAGAATAGGACAAAGAGCTTCTTTCTTAGACAATTTCAATATTTATATACTTTATATGAGACACCTTCACCTCCTGGGGCACTCTTTGCTCTAGATTTTCTTACCAAATCATTCACTTCTTTCTCCCTGATACCCCAATTTAAATTCAATATCAGATTCTAAGAGATGCTTTAACCCATTTATAGATGGCAATGACTTGTTATGGTTTGGATCAGTGTAGGTTTCTTTGATATGAGCACTGGCATAGCTATAGTGTGTGCTGCTCGGGGCGGCCCTTCCGTATGCTGCCCCTCCAGATACCACAAAAAATCATACTACCAACAGCAAACCCAAAAGTGCCACTTATAAATTGGTAATTAGTAGAAATTTACAATAGTTTAAAGTGGCCAAAGACTTTGCATGGTACTGTATATCGAGATCAGTTTTGGGCTGGTGTCTTGAACACTGTAGTTAATTGTTTTTTTCTTTTCTGTTGAGACTTTTCCATTCACTTAACTATCTGTTTATTTATATCAGAGCTTTACTTTATAACTAGGATATCTAGTGTATTTATACCTATTATTTTATTTCTAATACTGATTCTTTTTCTTTTTAAATATAAATAAAATTCTTCTGTAGTATATTCTTCTAACTTTCTTCATCATTTTTGTGTGTTTTATACTATGAATTTTTATCTACATCTAAATATTTGTGTGGATAGTTTTACTCTAATTGTATGATTTCAATGTTTGCATCTAATTTAATTTTCTCATTTCTTTAATGATCTCAGAAAATTTAAATGCTCTCAACAAGATTACATTTTAAACAAACAGACTCATTTATAAACAAGAATTGACATTTGATAAGTAGAAAAGAAAAAATACCAGAAACTCAAAAATAAATGACAATAATAAAAGCTTTAACAATAACCACTCATCTTTTGCCAAAGTTTGCAAACCAAAAAAGAGTTATTCGACATGAGTTAACTTCATACTAAGGAACAACAAATAAGAGGTATGCTACAAAATGAAATTAAGTACATCCTTGTCTAGAATTATTATTCAAATATTCTAGACAAGCTAAAAAGGAGTGACAAAAAAAAAAAATGAGTAGGATTTTCATATGCTACAGAGAGAGAAGTTGGAAGTTGGCTTAGTGGATGTGCAGTAGAATTTATGCAACCTCAATAAGGGTAAAGCATATAGGAGTAGTGCATATTATTTGAGACAGAGGATGTAGTAAGTAGGTTGGTAGGACTCAAGTACTACATCCCTGCCCAAGGACAGTTCAATGATACATGGGAATGAAAAATTGAAAGGTTACAATCAGTGATTTTGGTACTGACATTGGACCTTGGCTTGTCATTATCTTCGCAGTACACTATGAGCAGGTAATGCACAAAGAGGTGATCTGCAAAGACATATACTTGGATGGGGGTCTAAAGCTAAATCTAGATAACCCATGAAAATTACAAAGCTATCCAGAAGCTATACTCTGCTGAGGAATCAGGTCAATCAAACTAGTGATTCATGGAAGTAAGCCCAGTTATTATACATGTGGTATTAAAAAGCACTGCAGGCTCTTCTATGCAGAAGAAAAAGAAAAAGGAAGAAAAAGTGAGTGGTAAACAGCAGTAGCAGTGTGAACAACAATAAGCCCCTGATATTTATTTCTTTATTACCCACAGGGGACTAAACACAGAAAGGACAGACAAAAGGATTAAGTCGATTACATAGACCCCAGAGTGTAACTGATACTTATTTAATCAACCCTGAAAGGATGAAAGGCAAAGTCAACCTCAGCGGAATTTGAACTCAGAATGTAAAGACAGACGAAATACCGCTATGCATTTCACCCGGCATGCTAACGATTCTACCAACTTGCCACCCTGGTATTAAGAGAAAGACTGTGACTGTTGCTACTACTGTATACAAAGCACAGCCGGTTCCAGCCTTCAGTTTAGTGCTGTGGTCTTAGCATCAAGCACAAAATGCTCCAGAAACGTCTAGTTGCTAATCTTTTCCATTGAATTGCAATTATTTGTGGAGAAGATGGACTCTATGAAGTGGTTGGCAGCGGCAGCCATTGGAAACATCAGTGAGAGAAGAAAGAGTAAAAACATACTTGTGAGCTTAGTAAGAAACAAAAGTAAGTTAATAGAAAGGAACCTGTATTCCTGCAGTACCTCAGTGTCCAAATTAACAATGAGAACATAATGATGCTGCCAAATGAGACTAGAGAAATATTATATTGATTGAAGAAAAGATGGAGGTGAGGTGAATCTTACTCCAAATAAAAAAAAAAAACCTGTTAATAAAGATCACACTAATACTGATTTCAAATTTTGGGGAAGAGGTAAGTGCAAAACCTCAAATCAACCTCAAATGGATGAAAGACAAAGTTGACCTTGGCAGAATTTCAAGATAGATGAAATGCTGCTAAGTATTTTGTCCAGCATGCTAATAATTCTGCCAGCTCACAGCCTACCTTAGATCACACTAAAACTAGTAGCTAGTGTTAACCTGCCCAAAAGATATGGTAATTCAGCAAAATCTTAAGACAAAAACAAGTACATTAGATGAACCCAGTTTCCTGAAGCTGATAGGAGCTGATAGTGCTCAATGCAAAGGAATGTCCTGTGTTAACCAAGATGGCAGCTACTCACCTATTTGTGTGTGGGTTATCTTATTTATTTTGAGTACTAAATTTCAATTTATTTTATTGTAGTACTGGGGAGATGACTGGTGATTCAGAGCAGAAGACTCAGTTGCTGAATGTACGGTAGTGCAAGCCAATTAACAACTTGTTCATCAGAAGGAAAATATAAAAGGAAGGGAGAAAAAAATCCTTCTGCTATATCTGCTTCTGTTCCTGACTACTGTTGCAATCGGGAAGAGAAGCAGACACAACAGATGGCTGAAACGATTTGTATTATATATTTAGGTTTTTATGCCCAATGATAAGTAATAATTATTATCATTACGCAAACTGTTTTGTTTGTACATATACCTATTTAAGTAGATTGAATCAGCTAAAATGTTGAACATGGATGATTCTATCTTGAAGATAATGGTATAAAGAAAAGGAATTTTCTTTCAATTAACTGCTTTCAGAGTGAGAAATATTTTTGTCATCTAAAAATGTCATCAAAACAACCATATAACAACTGAGTCTGCTTGTACAGCTTAGCTGCAGTCATTAGCAGGGACTTTGATATATAAGCAGGTAGAGCATTAAAATGCATGGAACTGTTTACTGAATACCAGCTACATTGCACCTCATACAACCAATGACTGCATGAGAAGCTGTATACTCTAGTATATAACTCATGCTGACTGAAGTATGGCTTGGCATATTTAATTAGAGGCAACTGCTGGTTAAATTCTATTGGTCTGCAGAGGCAGAGTTCATTGGAACTACTCAATAAGACAACTATCAATAAATTTAGTTATTCATTTACTTACCGGTGTGTAATCCAATTCTCAGGAGCAAAGGCATATTCCACAAATGGTTAACTCGTAAGTTGCCACATTGGTACAAAAGATCTAATGCCATTGTGCCAATTTCACCGGCATGTTTTATTCCATTACGTTCTGGAAGACCGCTTACAACCATATAAGCATCCCCTATTGTTTCCACCTACAGGTAGTGAAAAATAAAATCCTTATTAATAGATTACTGATATATGAGTGTATTTGAGAGAGAAGGAGAGAGAGAGAGAGAGAGAGAGAGAGAGAGAGAGAGAGAGAGAGAGAGAGAGTGTGTGTGTGTGTAAGTATGTGTGTGCACATGCATGTGCGTAAGAGAAAATATGGTGGCATAGAAAGAAAATGATTGACAGAAGAGAGAAAGCGGGGGAAATACAGGAAGATGGACTGTATAAGAATAGAGAAGGAAAGAAAAAAAAAAGAGAAGTGAGAAAGAAATGCTAGAGAAAAATTTTAAAACAAAATTAAAGGCTTTCAGAAGATTAATAAAAAAAAATGACATAAGTGGAAAAGAGAGAGAATTTATGCTTTTTTTTTTACTGTTTGTTTCTGCTGTTTAGTTAAACTGTTTGGTTTCGTGGACTTGCTGTCGCATAGCTATCTCTTCATTTGTTCCATGTACAATGTGAGTTCCCAGTTTGTTTAAGTTTTTATTTATGTGTGTTAGATTATGTAGTAAAGTTAGTAGAACCAATGACTGAACTCACTGCACCTTTGATGTCACAAACAGCAAATATGTGCATGGGCTGGTTAGGGGAAGAAGTATAAGAAAAGGTGAAAGATTTATTTCCAAAAATTGCAATGAACTCCAGTTTTATAGTTCCAATTGGAACAAAATTAGTTTGAAGTTCTTTGCAAAAGCATTCTGTGCTCACATTGAATCTAATAATTCAATATTATATTTTGCTTTTAACTCATGACTTTGTATAAATGGTAGTATGAAGAATTTAATATTTTTCACTTAGATTTGTGGATGTAATTTGATAAAGTAATTTGACTTCACCACCAAATTAGAAAAAACTCTAGTAAATAAACGGCAAGTTAAATGTAATGTCTGAATACATGAGGTCATTGAGAAAAATCAATAGTATTTGTGTTTTCAGAGTTAACCTATCCTACATAAAATACTAAAACCCCAATTTGAATAGATTTGTCGTCATTATGAAACAAAGTCTAATGTTAAATAACTAAAATTAATGCAACATTTTCTTTCAAAATATTTTTCATATTCATTAGTTGTTTTCAAGATAACATATGTTGAATATGATGTTATAGGAAATACAAGAATAGGGTGAATGATTTTATAAATTTATATAGTTTTTATATTTTATGCCCTGTATACTGAACAGATCAATTGTAATTGTTTACTATATTCATGCTTGTTTAGTATATTCATGCATTTGGGGTAGATTTAAAAGTTGCTAACAGAATGCCTTTCAGTTCCATATATGAATTTGAATACATGCATACGCATATACATACATACATACATACATGCATGCATACATATGTGCATTTTTTTTAGGTAGGTATGTATGTATGTGCGAAAGCGCACGGCTCGTATAGTGAATGGGGAAAGCTTGGTCTGCAATGTTTGCAGTCATGTATGCTTGTCAAGAGCAGGGCTCATTAGCCACCAATGGAGCCGCAAATGCAAAATATAAGTTAGTCCTAGAGTGCACAATATTCCTGAAGGTCGGCAATGGTCTTCCTCAGTCACGAGTGGACGGCCATCATCATGTATGTATGTATGCATGTTTGCATGCCTACATATCCATCAAATGTAAATAATGTAAATAACATACATAATCTCTCATCTCTTAAGTATAGAATTGTACTAGTGGAATATTCCAAATAAAATTATCAACCCATGTAAATACAACAAGACCAAGAATCATATACTGTTGTAGCGATGAAACTGGCACACTGTTCATTACAGCAACAAGGGTTCCAGTTGATTCAATCAATGAATCTGCCGCTCATGAAATGTGCAAGTGACTGAGCACTTCACTGACATGTGTACCCTTGATGTAGTTCTGAGAGAGATTCAGCATGACACAGAGTGACAAGGCTGCCCCTTTGAAATGCAGGTACAACTCTTTTTTTCCCAGCTGAGTTAACTGGAACAACATGAAATAAAGTGTCTTACTCCAGGACACAACATGTCAATGGGAATTGAACTCAGGACCTTATGATTGTAAGCCAAATACCGTAACCACTAAGCCATAGGCCTTCACTGTAGAGATCAGCTGTTTGGAAAATTTGTGTTTTATCATAAGCTGGGAAAGATGGTCATCTATGGAGAACTAATGAGAAATTTATAACTCTCATATCAAGGCTATAGATATTTATTTGTACCTATTATTATGGTTGGACTCCACTGTGTAGCAACAGATTCAAATAAAAGTTTACAAATGCTAGGATTACTGTGAAAATTTGTAAAACATTCCAGAGAGTCTACCTATGGTGCACACAACCACATGTACATACGGAACATAAATACACACACATATACACATCACACACACATGAACACACACACCACACACACAAACTGAAAATCAGGCATGTTTATATACTGAAGAAGCATACATACCCACTACATTAGTGCAAGTTTATCCACACATGCACATACATCTATACCAAAACTAATTCACACATCAAACCTCAGGAGCTGTCTTGACTTAAACAAAATAATTTATCACTTTATCAACTGGCTTAGTTTTCCAAAGGCTTGAATACAAAGTATGTTACGCAAAAGCAAAAAGAAAATGAGAGCACATTTCCCGGAATCAAAGGACAGAGGACGGTGACTCTGTTTGAAGATACGATACTGCAGCTTTTTATAACTCAAGCAACGCTTCTCAAACACTTGAAAATACAAATTTACAAGAATTTACTCAACTTTCTTTAGTGCTACCACCCTTGCTTTACTCTTTTACTTGTTTCAGTCATTTGACTGTGGCCATGCTGGAGCACCACCTTTAGTCAAGCAGATCGACCCCAGGACTTATTATTTGGAAGCCTAGTACTTATTCTATCGGTCTCTTTTGTCGAACGGCTAAGTTACGGGGACGTAAACACACCAGCATCGGTTGTCAAGCGATGTTGGGGGGACAAACACAGACACACAAACATACATACATATATATATATATATATATATACATATATACGACGGGCTTCTTTCAGTTTCCGTCTACCAAATCCACTCACAAGGCTGTGGTCAGCCCGAGGCTATAGTAGAAGACACTTGGCCAAGATGCCACGCAGTGGGACTGAACCCGGAACCATGTGGTTGGTAAGCAAGCTACTTACCACACAGCCACTCCTGATATATTCATATATCACATAACCATGTTAGCTAAAATATTATTTCTATCTTATGTATTGTGTAATGACCTACATATCATATACATGTTTGCAAATATGATTTTCAGTATAATTAATTGGTTTGTTCTTATGTGAAATATAACTATTGAAAATAATAAATTAATAGAAATGTATATCACTTACTGTGTGGTTATTTTGTTACTATAATTGATGAAAGTCAAGCCTGTTACTACATATATCATTACTCAAGCTGCTTGTAAATCATATTTGGATTTATTCCCACGTATGTGCCATTCGGAGATACCAGCAATAATTCTTAAACCATTTTACAAATAGTCATGGATAGACTATTCAATTTGATCAAGTTTGGTTCAGATATGTGATGTTGATAAGACACAAAAATGACAAAACATCAATGTCTATCATTCCTGAATGGAACTTGACATAAGTTGTCTCACCTGCCTATGACTAACTTTCAGGTGTTTTAACATCTAACACTTTAAGAGAGTCATCTCCAATGCCTCAAATCATAGCTGACCAACAAACTAGCAAAGCAAATACATTGTGTTTGTGAATTTGATATATCATTATGTTTCTGTACTGCCTGAAATATTTCTTGTCTTTTGAGCCTTTTCTTTTTGAGTTTTGTCCCTCCTGTTTACCATTGACCACTCCACTACCTTTCTTCAATACTGACTACCTTCATCTATTTATTACTGACTGCCTCCATTTTATCTATTATTCATTCTCTTTCCACATGACACATACACTCATACAACTCTTATATATGTTCCCTGAGCCTTCTGTCACCACTTTCTATTCATCCCCTTCAACAAAATGCCAGAACATGTGCTCAACGCCTTAAGGTGTATGCTCTGACTCTTTGTCATTATCGTTTTTATCCCTTTTTCTTGCACCACTTTATACACCCTCACTCACTCATGTTTCAAAGGGGATAGGCCTGAAACTCCTCTTACTCAACCCACCCCGTTATCCTCCTTATCACTCTTCAACTCTCTCTTTTCTTCTCTCTCACACACACAGACATATGTGTGTGTGTAAATATATATATATATATATATATATATATATATATATATATAGAGAGAGAGAGAGAGAGAGAGATGAAAAACACAACCACAGTTATATATCTGTAAATAATGAAGATATAGGATAAGTGATTGTAAAAGCTGAATACACCACAAAGACAAATGGAAAAAATTAGACAAGTGTCCAATGTCCAATTGCCAAAATAAAATGGGGACTTGGAGGTGGAAAATAAAGGGCAAATAAAAAAAATTAATCATATATACATGGACTCATTTAAGTATACATATCTATATTCTCACACTTAAACATACATATATACATTGAAACATATACAAGTTTACATATGAACATATCTATATGCATATAACACTCATAAAATTATATACAGTTATGGACATGTGCACACACCAAAATAACTGCATAAACACAGATATGCATAAAAAAAAGATATATAGACACACATTCACATAATCATATTCATGGATATATATGTATGAGCATAAAAGCATACTTAAATACAAAGTATGTTAACTTAAACAAGCATATATATATGCACAATGATCCAAACTAAAATGATGTTCAAGTGTTAAAACTGGCTTAAATCTATAAAGGAAATTAATAAATCACATTATTGTATGTATATTAATATTATAGTTTTCAATGATTACTGGCTATTTAATGAAAAACAGGGAGCTATATTATTGTCTTAACACTTGATATATTTAATGAAAAGGAAGGAGTTCAAATGAAGACATTTCACAATTATTAATATATTTGTGAAGTTAAGTGATAAACATTTGTTAGCCTTAATTTCTAAAACTTTGCCCATATAAAACTGGTACATCTTTCTAGTGCCTTGGTAAGAATTTTCAGATTTCAATATGAAGAATTCCAAGTCACAGGGAATTTTTTTGACTTTCAAATAAAAGATATCTTCAGTAGGAGAGCCAAAGTTCATTAGATATTCAATGGTAATGTCTTGTCATATCTTTGTTTGATATTAGAAGTGGGACCAATGTAGAATTTAGAAGAATTATAGGTTTTAAAAGTACATTCATGAATTACATTACTATATTTCTGTGACCTTTGAGAAGGAAATTTTTCTTTCACAAAACAACTGCATGCATTTTTATCAGAATTCGGCAAAGAAGAATTCCTAGAGACAAGTAGAATATTGCTTTCAAATTTTGGCATAAAGCCAGCATGTTCATGGAAGTGGGTAAGTCGATTACAACGACCCCAGTGTTCAGCTGGTACTTCTTTTATCAACCCTGGAAGGATGAAAGGCAAAGTCAACCTTGGAGAAATTTGAACTTAGACCGTAAAAACAGACGAAATACTGCTAAGCATTTTGCCTGGCATGCTAATGATTCTGCTAGCTCACCACATTGAGGCAGGTAGAATATTGCTAGCATTTATGTTTCAAGAAATTCTGTTATTATTCTCTTCTTCATCCTTATTACTCTGTAACTAGTACGAGGTAGTATCAAAAAGTTCTCAAACTAGTTCTGTAGCACACCAACAAATGACAGCAGATGATTAAGCTTCTTTATGAAGCAGTACGATGAGTGACATCATTGTGTTTACTTCATAAGTTGTGAAGTTTGTGTTTTTGTGATCATGTGTCTGCTGTAGTCTGTGATCTTGTCATGGACAGGAACAAAGAGGCAACGGGAAATTTTGCGTTTAACTTGGGAAGTCTGCTACAGAGACATTGAGCATGCCTTGGCAAGATTATGGCAATGAGGCAATGTTTTGAGTGGCACAATGTTTTGAGTGGCATGGGAGCTTCAAAAGCAGATGAGCATCCCCGGAAGATGATGCGCAATCTGGAAGACTTGCCATGAGTGCCACTCCTAGAAATGTGGTGTTATACACTGAGAATTCATCCCTCATGGCCAGAAAATCAATCAAGAGTTCTACTGCAACGTTTTGAAGTGTTTGAGGGAGGACATTCTGTGAAAGCAACAGGATCTGTGGAGTGTGAAGAACTGGATTCTTTGTGACGACAAAGCACCCTGTCACTGAGCTCTCCTCATTCACAAGTTTCTCACCAAAAACAACATATCACTTCTGTACCCACCCTATTCACCGGAATTAGCTCCTGTGGACTTCCATCCCTTCCCCAAAATGAAAATGCATCTCAGAGATCGTTGTTTTAACACTGTTGTCAAGATCCAGATCAAACTGTAGAAGGTCCTTGACTCATTTATGGCAAGCGATTACCAGGATGGATTCAAAAAATGGTAGAAATACTGTGACTGGTGTATCACTGCATAAGGTAACTATTTCGAAGGAGATGATATTAAAACTTAGGTAACTAAGTTATTTCTTACTAAGCAAAACTAGTCAAGGAACATTTTGATACCACATTATACAAGAATCAACCAGGTTGCATTCATCATTTTGATAGTTTGTCTTTCTGCTATCGATATTGTTAATACTAGTATTATTGCACACTTTGTTACAACCATTTTTAAGTGATGAGCTGACAGAAGTGTTACCACACCAGACAATGCTTAGTAGCATTTCTGCTGGCTTTATATGTTCTGAGTTCAAATACTGCAAAAGGTGACTTTACCTTTCATGTTTGCAAGGTTAATAAAATAAGTACCACTTGAGCATTTGGATTGATATAATCAGCCCCTCCTCTCCTCAAAATTATTGAACTTGAGCCTATATTTGAAACCATTATTATTGTTATTATCTTTATCAGCACAATAAGTATTGTAGCTATTATTTATAGTATTATTATTGTTAGTGTGAAGGTGATGAACTGGCAGAACTGTTAGCTAGCTAGACAAAATGTTTAGCAGCATTTCCTCTGTCTTCACATTCTGAAGTCAACTTCTAGCAAAGTCAACATTGCCTTTCATCTTTTTGGAATTGATAAAATAAAGACAAATGAAGTACTGGAGTGGATGTGGTCAACTTCCCCACTCCCTCAAAAACTGCTGGCCCTGTACCAAAATTTCAAACCTTTATTACTGTTTGTGCTGTTATTTATTAATATGACAGCTCACACCTCTTTATAACAGGCATGGCTATAATTGATAATTTAACAACTAATATATTCAAAGGGACAATTATTAAATCTTTAAGTTTTGGTCTGTTTAGAACTGATGTAATACTTGTTTCATCTAGAGCAATCTGCAGTTGCTATAACTGCTACACCTAAATTAGGTGTAGCAGTAGAAGAAAGTTTAATGGTAGCCTTTAATATTTGGTAGAAAATGGAATGGAAAATTTCCCTTAACAATTTTAAGGAATAAGTCTGCAATTTTCATTTTGACAGATCTTGCAAATGGCAAGATATAGTCGATAATATTCCATTTCCTATTTCATCATGATAATTTGGGATAAATATAGTTTTATATAAATTTAATTTGCATTAATTTATATTAATTACCTATGTATATCAATTAAGCAGTAATGGAATTAATGATAAGTATGTATGTAGGAAAATCTTTTGCATACAGATGATATATATATATTTGCATATGTATATATCATGTGTATGTAAAAAAGTTTTCCACTGTACACACACACACCATTAGCTCCATAATTGCATAATTAATATAAACTAAGGCAAATTAAATTAATTCAAAGCAATATATATACAATGTATACATTTATATATATATATATATATATACATACACACACACACACACATACATGCATAGATATTTAAGTGTATATATTTGTATATGTATGTGTGCATGTATATTCTTATATATATATAATGTATGTACATATATATATATATATATATATATATATATATATATATATACACACATACATGTACAAATACATGTACAAATACATACACTTATATATTTATGCATGTGTGTGTGTATATATATATATATATATATATATATGATATGAAAGTTACAGAGAGGGTCATAGCCCAACTAATTAGGGAGCGAATCAATTTAGATGAGATGCAGTTTGGGTTTGTGCCCGGTAAAAGCACTACTGATGCCTTATTTCTAGTGAGACAGTTGCAGGAGAAATACCTAGCTAAGGATAAACCTCTGTACCTGGCTTTCGTTGACATGGAGAAAGCCTTTGACAGGGTCCCCCGATCCCTTATCTGGTGGTCAATGAGGAAACTTGGGATAGAAGAATGGTTAGTGAGAGCTGTGCGAGCCATGTACAGAGATGCTGCCAGTAAGGTGAGGGTTGGAAATGAGTACAGCAATGAATTCCGGGTAGAGGTAGGGGTCCACCAAGGTTCCGTCCTCAGCCCCCTCTTATTTACCATAGTCCTCCAGGCAATCACAGAGGAGTTCAAGACAGGTTGCCCCTGGGAGCTCCTCTATGCTGATGACCTTGCCCTAATTGCGGAGTCACTATCAGAACTAGAGGAGAAGTTTCAGGTGTGGAAGCAAGGTCTAGAATTGAAGGGCCTTAGAGTCAACCTAGCTAAAACCAAAATCCTAATAAGTAGGAAGGTAGATAAAACACAAACCCCTTCAGGTAGATGGCCCTGCTCAGTATGTAGAAAAGGAGTAGGTAGTAAATCTATAAGATGTACCCGGTGCAAGCTATGGACACATAAGAGGTGCAGCAACATCAAAGGCAGGTTAACTAGCAAGTTAGTTTTTGTTTGTGGCAGATGTTCAGGTGCAATAAAGACTGCAAACAAACAGGAAACAACTTCTATCTCATTCCAGGGTGAAAAACTAGAGGTAGTCGATAGCTTCCGCTATCTGGGCGACCAAGTTAGTAGTGGGGGTGGGTGCGCTGAAAGTATAGCTGCTAGAATAAGAATAGCCTGGGCAAAGTTTAGAGAGCTCTTACCCCTGCTGGCGACAAAGGGACTCTCACTCAGAGTAAAAGGCAGACTGTATGACGCATGCGTACGAACAACCATGCTACATGGCAGTGAAACATGGTCTGTAACTGCTGAGGACATACGTAAGCTCGCAAGGAATGAAGCCAGTATGCTCCGTTGGATGTGTAATGTCAATGTGAATACCCGTCAGAGTGTAAGTATCTTGAGAGAAAAGCTGAACATTAGAAGCATCAGTTGTTGCGTGCAAGAGAGACGATTGCGCTGGTATGGACATGTGGTGAGAATGGAGGAGGATAGCTGCGTGAAAAAGTGCCACACCCTAACAGTTGAGGGAACCCGTGGAAGAGGTAGGCCCAGGAAGACCTGGGCTGAGGTGGTGAGGCAAGACCTTCGTACATTGGGCCTCACCGAGGTGATGACTACGGACAGAGACCTTTGGAAATGTGCTGTGCGTGAGAAGACCCGGCAAGCCAAGTAAGATCGTTGCCAGTGCCCCTGGACTGGTTCTTGTGCGGGTGGCACATGAGATGCACCATTTTGTGCGTGGCCATTGCCAGTACCGCCTGACTGGCTCCTGTAGGATTTTCGAGCGAGATCGTTGCCAGTGCCCCTGAACTGGCTTGTGCGGGTGGCACATAAAAGACACCATTTCGAGCGTGGCCGTTTTCGTGCGGGTGACACGTAAAAGCACCCACTACACTCTCTGAGTGGTTGGCGTTAGGAAGGGCATCCAGCTGTAGAAACTCTGCCAAATCAGACTGGAGCCTGGTGTTGCCATCCGGTTTCACCAGTCCTCAGTCAAATCGTCCAACCCATGCTCGCATGGAAAGCGGACGTTAAACGATGATGATGATGATGATGATATATATATATGTATAATCTATGTATGTATATATTTATTTATATATGTGTATGCATGTATGTTTATATATGTTCTTTTTCTCTATACGCACGTTGTTATCAATAACATGTTTTTTCCTCTTGTTCTTGGCCTGTAAATTGTCAAAGTGGCTAGAATCCTTATGTTAAACAGATTTACACCCCTCATTCTCTCTCCCCCTCCTTTCTCTTTCCTCTCCCTTCTCTCTCTCTCTCTCTCTTTCTCTCTGTTGATTTCCATCTCTCTCTATTCCCAGCATACATATTCTCTCTATATTTTATGTATGCATACAAATAGTTGTCTATATAATGAGTTCATCATTTTCCTAATTCTACACACACACACACAGACACACATAGATAGATAGATAGATAGATAGATAGATAGACAGACAGACAGACCGATATATATATATATATATATATATATATATATATATATACAAAACTTATCTGAATCTATTTTATTCCAGTAGGGGGCTTTTAATCTTCAATCTGAATACTTCATTTCCTACATAATTTTATAGCTTTCCAATGGCAGTGTTTTCCATATATAAATGGCTTCCTATGTAATATTACACAAGCTGTTTGATTACCTTCTGATCAAGTGGACATACAAGCCAAATACACTATATTTTTATAAGGAATCAGGAAAGACAAATGGCTTCAAATACCAAGTCCTTTCCTGATGAAGTATGTACATAAGCTAATAAGCTAATAATCAGTGGTTTCAGAATATGATTTAGAAGGACTGACAGATATAACCCTAATGCTTTCTAGGCATATGCTATTTCATTATGCAAACATAATATGCTACAAAGTATAAGTCAATACTATGTATAACTGTGTTAGCAGTGCCCTTAAATCACATGTTACGGTCATCTTTACAGATTTTCCGTAGAAATTATAGCCAACACTGATTTTGTCACGACGTTTCATATCTGATACAAAATATCATAGCAAAATCGGTGCTGGTTATAATTTCTATAGAAAATCTGTAGACCTTAACAGAAATAAAATGTTGTCTTGAAGAGGAAGGTGTAGAAGATGAAAGAGCTCTCTGCTAAATATATACTCAACTCAGAGCAATTCTAGATTATGAATATGATGAAAGGGATAATATTCCTGAGACCTATAATTGAGAGGGTAACTAGTAGTTTCATCATCATCATCATCATTGTTTAACATCCATTTACTATACTAGTATGAACTGGATGGTTTGATAGATGGCCTGCCAGGGAGCTGGCCAGATTCCAAATTGTCTGTTATGGCATGGTTTCTGCAGCTGAATGCTCTTCTTAATGCCAACCACTTTACAGAGTGTGCCGGGTACTTTTTACATGACACCGGCACAGATGTATTTGCACACCACCAGCATCAGTGCATTTCACATGGCACTGACACCTGTAAAGGACAAACATGTATGTATGGATGACAGCGATGTTACTTGGCTTGACACATCTCCTCAATTAGTCACCACAATTCCCAGTCCCTTGTCATTTCCTCAGTGCGGCTCAGTATCTGAAGATCCTTTCTTCTCATCACTTCATCACAGATCTTCCTGGGTCTACCCATTCCGCAGGTTCCCTCTACAATTAGAATGCAGCACTTCTTTATACAACTGTCCTCATCCATATGCACTTTGTGTTGCTGTCCGCCCACATGATAATTTGCTGATGGATGTAGATCAGAGTTTTGACTGGAGCAAGACCTCTGCGGATAAAGATTTTACAGAATCTAAAAAACAAAGCAGGTCTGGAAAGAATGGAATGATGGGAATAACAAAGAGAAATATCATATCACTCAAAGAGAAGTGAGATGACATGTGAATTTGATGTGGAGAGAAGGTGGAAAGAGGATATTGTGGAATCAGGGAAATTAGAAGGACAAAATGTTTCGAACTGAAAGGCAATGTGTTATAGCAAACCGAGTGGACGGCATTCTAAACTACTTGTTAATTATAAATCATACCTGTTTCATTTAACAAAAAGCTTAATTTATATATGATATTCATTTACACTGGGGAGGGCTGAACCAGAAAATTTTTTTTCGTGGTTGCAATGATATAAAAGTAACAAAATACAAACCATCAACCTTTGGATAATAAATATTCTCTCACACACTATTCACTTGCCCTGCCATAACTCTAAAACGATATTGAAATTAAAGGAAAAAGAGTTGCTTGCCTTATATACATCATAATTGTCTATGGTCGCATCAAACATTGTATAAAGTTCATTTAATATGTTAACAACTTCCATGGCTGTACTCATTGCTGAGATGGAAGTAAAACCTACAATATCACTGAAGTAGATTGTGACATCACTATAGTTTTCTGCTTCAATTCTTCTTCCACATTTTAAGCACTCAGCAACTGATCTGTAAAGATAAAAGAAATGACAGAAATAAATAATTATTGGTAAGTTCATATAGACCTCTTATCTTCAATTATATATTACATTTCTGCTTTTGCATGTTTGCATAAGCATTTATGAAGTCATTTAGTGTGTGTGTGTGTGTGTGTGTGTGTGTGTGTGTGTGTTATTTTGATATTTGTAATGACAATAATTAAAAAGTGATTCAAGGGCTAGGTGTCTCTTGCATGGCACAACACTCTTAACCCTTGAGTTACATTGTAACTTCTATCATTTAATGATGATGAGGATGTATATACTCATGTTTTTGGTTTTATTTTTTTAGTTTCTGTTACAGAAGTTACAGATGTATATGTGAGGATATGTGAGAATGTGTGTGTGTGTGTGTGAATCAACCATGCACGATGGCAAACTGGGTAGACCCTAATATTGTTGGAAAAGGACTATATTTATTTATGATGTAAGCCTGGAGGCTTACATTCAGGAATGTAAGTTTCTATGCCAAGAATGCATTGATCATTGCACTTATGTATGTGTGTACGTATGTATGTATGTATGTACGTATGTATGCATGTAAGTATGTATGTGCATGATGGACTCTCCCATCAAAGATGATATATGAGTGTTCAGCTTTCACCAAACAATCTGCACAAATGATTTGTTTATAGAGATCAATTGTTTGTGACACGCATAAATTCACTCTCTCCAACAAATCGAGTTTGCCTGAACAGGTGCACCATGTACCATGCATTGGGTGTCAAAGTAATCATAGAACGATATAAGATGAAGTGCTTTGCTTAAGAACACAACGCATCATTTGGTCTAGGAAACCACGATCTTGCAATTGTGAATGCAACACTCTACCACTAGGCCATGTGCATATATAATGAAACAAAAGCATAAAGAGGCTGTCATCGGGCAGCAAATCAATTTATTACATTTATATTAATTGTCCGAGCGTGATCATTGCCAGAGCACCAGCTGTCTGTCTTCCATGCTGGGGGCACGTAAATAGCACCATTTGAGAGTGATCATTACCAGCGTCGCCCTCCTGGCACTTGTGCCAGTGGCACGTAAAAAGACATTCGAGTGAGTTCGTTGCCAGTACTGCTGGACCGACTCCTGCGCAGGTAGCATGTAAAATACACCATTTCGAGCGTGGCCGTTGCCAGTACCTCCTAACTGGCCTTCGTGACGGTGGCATGTAAAAGCACCCACTCCACTCTCAGAGTGGTTGGAATCCAGCTGTCGAAACCCTGCCAAATCAGATTGGAGCCTGGTGTAGCCATCTGGTTCACCAGTCCTCAGTCAAACCGTTCAACCCATGCTAGCATGGAAAGCGGACGTTAAAGAATGATGATGATGATAATGTACTGAAGATAAGTGAAAATCAGATAGAATCCAAAATATGAAAAATTTATATTGTTTAAATGTAGGTAGGTACACTCCGGAATGAAATAGAAAGGAAGCCACATTGTTGATGTGACTTCTATAAGAAAGTAGTTCAATGGTGCTACAGGTGAAAAAAATACAACAAAATTGGAATTTATGGGAAAGATGAATGCAGAGAGTACCTTACTGCTGTTTCGTAATAGCATGATTGGTGCAGATCAGTGGTTCCCAACCAGGGTTCATATGACAACCCCTGGGGGACCATATAAGGCTTTTGTGGGTGTACACAAGTGAAATAGTAAATTGGGGTCCATGAAAAACTTTTGCTATATGATAAATATATTGTTTTGCAAGAAACAATTAGGTTTTTTTTTCTGTAACATTTAACATAGTTTAACCTTCACAATGTGTGAAAAACAAGAGAGGAATTTTGATGGGAGTATCTATAAAACTAGTTTTTAAATATCAAATGGCTACGGTGGGGTCCACCAGAATAAAATAATAATCAAAGTGCTCCATAGGCAAATAATGGCTGAGAATCACTAGATCCATGCATATTATCTGTAGCATGAAAGGTTTGTAGCAACATATCACACCGCTAGAAGAATAATGGTTATAGTATCAGAGGAAAACTAAAGTCTGAATAGAGAGACAGAAATATCAAAGATATAACCTCTTAGTATTCAGATTACTCTGTTAAATGTAATGCTTGTTTGTTCACATTATTTTCAATTAATCATGCATTACCTCATAGCTTTGAGATTTCAGTGACCTGATTGCTTAATTTAGGGTAAAGTTATTTTATTATAGGGTAAGTGTGAGAGGCCAGATCTGGCCATTTTGAAGATAAAACAGACAGAATATTTTGGCCAGACATAGCCAGTTTAAATGTTAAAGGGCTAAATCTAGAGAGGAAGATATATAGATAGAATGTACCACAAGGTTATGTAGGTAAAGGTGAGGTGGTGAAAAGCGTGATAGGGGGAAGAAGGAAAACAAGAAGTGTAATATTGAAGTAGGAAACTACGGATGGCAAGGGTTAGAGACGTTGGTGTAGTCTTATATTCAGTAAATAGTAAGGGATGATAGAGAGCTTTATTAAATGGGGTACAAGATGGTAAGTGATAATAATAGCTCTCAGAAAATCTTTCCAAGTGGTTTATCTAGACATGTAGTCAGTATGTGATTACTCTTTAGTTGGAGTTCAAGTATAAAACCCACAGAATTGTCTTCCCTTACACACACTTCCTGTTTTGACACCACATTTCCTGTTTAACACATAAACTCTCAACCTTTTTTTTAAACACAACACCATTCTTAATTA